>NC_058090.1:12187848-12487848 GCF_014858855.1 Bufo gargarizans | reverse complement strand
CCTCCCTCCTCTCTGCACAAAGCATGCTCACTAACAGGATCACAGCATTGCCAAGAGGTTCTGGGGACAGCCCTCCCTCCTCTCTGCACAAAGCATGCTCACTAACAGGATCACAGCATTGCCAAGAGGTGCTGGAGACAGCTTTCCCACATCCCTCTCCCTGCACAGTGATCTCTGCACAGAGCATGCTCACTAACAGGATCACAGCATTGCCAAGAGGTGCTGGAGACAGCTGTTGCTCCTCCCCCTCCCTGCACAGGGACCTATGCACAGAGCATGCTCACTAATAGGATCGCAGCATTGCCAAGAAGTGCTGGAGACAGCTTTCCCACATCCCGCTCCCTGCACAGAGCATGCTCACTAACAGGATCGCAGCATTGCCAAGAGGTTCTGGAGACATCTGTTGCTCCTCCCTGCACAGAGCATGCTCACTAACAGGATCGCAGCATTGCCAAGAGGTTCTGGAGACAGCTGTTGCTCCTCCCCCTCCCTGCACAGTGACCTCTGCACAAAGCATGCTCACTACATTCTCCCATAAACATCAATGGGTTACATTTTTGCATAGTTTTCATCAGATTGCTGCCGAAAAGCAGATATTTGCAATGGCTAATGCAGGATGGCTGCCCCCATAATCATGTAAAGAAAAAAACTATGAATTAGTAAAAAAAAATCCAAGTGAAATATAGCATGACCTTTCAAGGTCATGCTATATAAACTTAAGTGATAATAATGCTAACAATAATAATTATATTAGTATTATTAGTATTACCAGTAGGTAATGGATTCCAACGCAATTGACTGAGTCAGGCAATTCCCGGATTTGTCAGACCGTGCTGTCAAAAACATTTACACCCTTCATCTAAGTTAATGGAGCCTTCTGCAGGAAGCTTCACCTGCACAGCTCCGGGTTGCCATTGAAATGTGCATCAACCCATCTATACAGACATCCTGATAGATCAATGGACAGAAGTGGCGAGGAACACTGAGCGCTGATTACATCTCATTTCAATAAGAACATGCATTGTGCCGGCTTGTACTGGTGTTCAGCTGCGGAGCTCAGGTGTCTCATATTATTCTTGTCGAGCAGACATCTCTGAATCCGATTTATCAGTTTTATAGCGCAGGAGACAACCGGTTCCTTGGAGGAAAGGAAAAAGTAGAAGATGAGATCTGAGAAGGCTTCTAATTGTGTTGTTCTCCTCGGCACACATCTAATCAGCTGGACTTATTTATTACAGGAATTACAAATGCCTGTAATTACAAATGAAAATCTTGTCATTTTCTTATTTTCCCGGCAATGAAACATCTGGTGGCGCTGTCTTCTTCTTCTTCTTCTTTTTGTTTTCCATCTTAAGAAAATTACTGTATTTCTTTTCACTGCATGGTCTTGTTGCTTAGCGGCTTTCCTCCAGCTTGCAGATCCCTTCCCCATGGACCCTTCGACTTCCACACTTATTTTGTACTAGGAGTTATCCAGCTGTTTACTTTTTTTTAACCTGTTAAAGACCGGCCCATATACGTCCCCTTCCCCCCCTTTTTTGAGTACTGTATTTGCCTGGGAAAGCCATGACTTTTATTTTTTCCGTTTGTTTATTTGAAGGCTATGTACACCTTTAGGGACAAGTTTTTTTTTGTTATTGCATTGAACTCATTTTGAGCTAAAATTCATTTTTTAAATTGGTCTTTATTACAAATATGGAACACCTTTCTCTGTACAGGGCTGGGATACCCTAATAGAGGGACCTGAATTTTCTCTCTGCTCTGTCAGCCAGCTAATCTGACGGACTCCTTATCTCTGATCTCTGACCTACTAAACACTCATTATAGATCAGTTCCTACCTTACTGATAAGAATGTGGCTTAAATAAGTGATTATGATTTCATCAGCTAGACAGTTAACCCTTTGTGACAGAACAGCTCAATATTTTTTAACAAAGACCAAATGAAAAAATGAGTTTTAGCCAAAAATGAGTAAAATGCAGAAGGTGTACATAACCTTCAAATTATTTTGCTTAACTTTTCCTGTGAGATGCAGGGCTATAGCTCTATGTTATTTTACATTTTAGTATTTTTTGTTTTTATTTTTTCTATATAATAAAGGGGGAAATATGTTTTTTTTCAAATTTTTAATGTTTTGCAGCTTTCCAAATTACTGGCCCTGGAAATGTTGCCATTTAGGCTTGTCTACACTGAGGCCTTCTGCAGCCTTATGTCGGCGGCCGTCCCGCGTTATGCTGTCCCCAGCCGCCACTATTTTTCAAGGTGTGCCATGCACGCCTCACACCAACATGTGTCCTGTAACATCACACGTGCCCTGACCAACGCAGTTACTGGGAAGGTCCACTTAACCATGGACACATTGAAAAGTGCATTCGGCCAGGGATGCTACATTTCCCTGACGGCACACTGGGTGAATGTTGTGGAGGCCGGGAGTGAGTCGTACCCTGGGATGTCACAGCTGCTACCGACGCCAAGGATTGCGGGCCCTACGTTGATCCGGGTTTCTGCCACCACCTACATTAGTGGCTCCAACCCCACTTCTCCTCCTCCGCTTCCTCCTCCACTTTCACCTCCTATTTATCTGCATGCAGCACCAGTCAGTCATCAGTCGGTAGCTGTAAGCAGTGTAGCACTGCAGTGGGGAAGCGGCAACAGGCCGTGCTGAAGCTGATATGCTTAGGGGACAAACAGGACACCGCCGCAGAGCTGTGGCAGGGGATAAGGGACCAGACTCCTAGAACCAGGCATGGTTGTGTCTGATAATGGCCGTAACTTGGTCGCGGCTTTGGAGCTCGCTAAGCTCACACACATCTCGTGCCTGGCCCACGTGTTCAACCTTGTGATTCAGCGGTTTCTCAAAACCTACCCCAATTTGCCTGAGCTACTGGTGAAGGTGCGCCTCGTGTGTGCACATTTCCGGAAGTCATCAACAGCTTCAGCTGGTCTGTCAGCAGCGCTTGAAATTGTCAGTTCACCGGCTGTTGTGCGACGTGAGCACGTTCTGGAACTCGACGTTCCACATGTTGGCCAGGCTTTGTGAGCAGCAGAGGGCAGTTTTGGAATACCAGCTGCAATATGGTCATCGCCTTTCCAGTCAGCTTCCGCTATTCACAAGTGAGGAGTGGGCATGGATGTCTGACCTCTGTGAGGGTTTAAGAAACTTTGAGGAATCAACACAGATGGTGAGCGGCGATAACGCTATTATCAGCGTAACCATCCAACTTCTGTGTCTACTTAAATGCTCGCTGCTCACAAATAAGGATGCCACTTTGCATGTGGAAGAGGTGGAAATGTGGGAAGACATTACACAGGGTGATAGCCAGACCAACCTCAGTTCGTCTTCTCAGGGCAAATTGGATGATGAAGAGGAGGTGGAGGAGCAGGACATGGTTGCCTCCGCTACAGAGGGTAGTACCCATGAAAGTTTAATTCCATCTGTTCTGCGTGGGTGGGCAGAAGAGGAGGAAGCGGATGAGGAGATTGAGAGTTATCCTCCTGATGATGATAGCGAAGTCTTGCCTGGTGGTACTCTGGCAGACATGGCTGCCTTTCCCACAACTCACGCGTTATGCGCATTTAAGACAACACAGATTACTGGTTGTTCACCCTTTTCAACCCCCCCCCCTACAAAGGGAACTTCTTATCTTTCATTTCTCTGGTGGGGAGGACGAGCAAAACGGTGCAATACCAGCAGATCTTTGTTAAAAATTGCTAAAAAAATTTCCATCTGACAACGCTGGCGGCAGAGTCCGTAGTTCCTTGGCCAACCGAGGAAGGGAGACAAGGGGAACACACAGCAGTTCCAACAGAGGCAGGGCAACAATTTTCATTTTTGATTAATGAAAACATTCTTGGCAAATGCATTCGCTTTGGTTCGTCTTGCGCCGGTCCAAGAATTTCACCTCTAGCGGTGCAATACGGATGCCCCTGGCCGTCTCTCTTAATCATTAGTGTTGAGCGCGAATATTCAAATCACAAATTTTATTTGCGAATATCGCCACTTCGAGAATTCGCGAATATTTAGAATATAGTGCTATATATTCGTATTCGTGAATAGTGTTAGAGAATTTATCGCAAATATATTACATTGACGATTTTCGCAATCAAGTAAACAATGACTGGAGATCACGAATCACCAATTTTTTAATTTGCTAATTTATGGCGAATATTCGGCCAAAAATTCGCGAAATATCGCAAATTCGAATATTGCCTATGCCGCTCATCACTATTAATCATGGCCCCAGTTCCGAAAACCTACAAAATAGAATCGGAGTCCTATTCCATTATTTCTAGCTGAAGTATTCAGGCGACCCGGCCTTCTTTGAACACTGTAAAACCGCCGAGGATTGCGTAACTAGTTATCAAGGAGGAGTCTCGTTCTTAAACCAAAATTAACCAGACAAATTGCTCCACCTAAGAACGTCTATGCACCACCACCCACAGAATCGAGAAAGAGCTATGTTTCCTGTGTTGAGTCAAATTAAGCCGCAGGCTACACTCCTGTGGTGCCCTTCCCTCAATTCCTTTAAGTTTCAGCTTTGCAACCATACTCCCCCCGGAACCCAAAGACTTTTGTTTCCCGGAAATTGCTCAGCGGGTCATGGGAATAACACCACCAGATCGCCGGTCGTCATCGTTTATGGTCGGAACTACGACAGTATCTGATCGTCTTCGAACCTCTGAATTTCGTTTTTGATTAATGAAAACATTCTTGGCAAATGCTTTCACTTTGGTTTGTCTTGCACCGGTCCAAGAATTTCACCTCTAGAGGCACAATACGGATGGCCCCTGCCATCCCTCTTAATCATGTCCTATTCCATTATTCTTAGCTAAAGTATTCAGGTGACCCGGCCTGCTTTAAACACTGTACATTTTTTAAATGGTCAGCTAAGCAGCAGGCACTCTCCCATAATGTTTTAGAGAGTCAGCTCAGCAGCAGGCCCTCGCATATAATTTTTTGCAGGGTCAGTTCACCTGCAGGCCCTCACCTACAATCTATTAGAGGGTCAGCTCACCAGCAGGCCCTCACCTACAATCTTTTACAGGGTCAGCTCACCTGCAGGCCTTCACCTTATTATACCTATGCGCACGCATGCTGACTTGCTTGGAAGTGGTAGCCGTAGCTGTTCCCAGGCTCCCTCTCCATAATTAAACCCTGATTCCTCATTACTCATAGTCACCGTAGTTTGTGCTGAAAATAACATCAAAAGTTGATAGGACAGACTACTGAAGGGATCGTCGCCGATACGGGGAGATGCGATCGGGCCCAGGTTATCTAGCCACCATAGCGGCAGCAGGTCCTCGCCCATAATGTTTTAGATGGTCAGATCAGCAGGCCCTCGCCCATAATGTTTTTGAGGGTCACCAGGAGGCCATCAATCATAATTTTTCAAGGCTATGTATGATGCCCTCCTTTATGTGTAATAAAGGGTGTATTGTAGTGCCGTTTCCTTGCAATATTTGGCAGCCCTTTCACTTAGTGCATAGGCTTTATGAGTGTAGGAGTCCCACTACCTGAACAATTGTACCACAATGTGAATGAGGCCCTCTATTATGTGATATACAGGTTGTATCGGAGTGCCTCTTCCTTGTAATTTTTGGCAGCACTTGCACTTTATATACAAGTAAATATACAGGAAATAATGTTTCCTAACAATGTTTCCTCTAAAATCCATTTTATCTTCGGTTTCGTGCGTATTATTGTCAGTCTGTAAATGTGGACTACTACTCGGACAATATGGTTCCAAGCAGCGACCTGGGAGTCCAAGATGCATCCAGACGTCCTCCCCTTGCTGTTCCCGAACCATTTCAGTTGTGTTTCCATCAATTTTTGACCTTTTCATGTGAACCAGGCACCCTCCCGTCTTCAGAGCAGGGGGTACCTGGTTTAATTCTCGGGTTCTCCCATTGACTTCCATTGTGCTTGGTAGAGCACCCGAGCATCCCGATATGTTTGGCCCGAGCCCCTGAGCACTATGGTGCTCGATCAACACTAATAATTAGCAAAATATCATTATTAATAATTGTAATATTTCTAATGGTGATAATATATAGTAACATTTGAAATTTATTAATTATAATTATTATCATTATTAATAATAATAGTAAGTGATAATAAGGGTTAATTATAATTATTAATAATAATAATAATTATTATAATAATTAGTAAGCACAATGTCAGGTTGGTTCACAAATGAGTACAGCCAATCTCCTTTCCTGCAGGTAATAAAGGGTTAAAGCCGATCCTCCTGTTATCTGATGCAGAATTAAGCTGTGAGTTAATGTCCCTTTGATAACATATAACGTCGGGTTACAGTGCAGAGCTGGCATTTCTGAGGCGTTCGGCTTTTCTGTTTCCTTTTTTATGTTTATATTCCTGTTTTACGAGTCGACATTACTATAACTTTATTAATACGTTGGAAACATTGCAATGTGAAAAATGAACATATTAAACTTTACCTCCAAAGCTGTGATGGAATTTTATATTTTTATTGGCTCCTATGAAATATGCACTATCGAGCGGGCTGTGCATTTATCCTGCCCTGGATGTTGTGCGGTGATAAATGCCAGGCGGGTACAATGCATTAATGTTCCGGGCTGAAATTAGTTATTTTGAAATATCTGCTGAAAACTTAGCCTTGTAACAAATCGACTTTGTAAATAAGTTTCCTTCGCTGTTTTGTTGGTGCCTTACTGCTTTTAATGTAAAAGGCAAGTCTTAACTCAATGCAAAGTTTGCGCAGTACGGATTGCAAGCGAGTAAATTGGAGCTACATAAGCAGGGGCGTCTGTCCGGAATCACTGGACCCAATGGAACAAATAGCACCCAATGAGAGCTACAGCACAGGGTGAGACCAGATGATGTGGCTGAGTCCAAGCCACATCCACCCATGGTGTCTAATGGCCGAGCAATTTTACCTTACCGATTAAGTTCTTAACCCCACAAAGAGTATGTCTCATTTGAGGTGCTCTCCATTCTTTTCTATAGGAATTCCAAAAATATTTTTAGTAGTCCCAAAGTGAAGGGATGCACAGTCTGCTCTCCTCGAGGGTACCGTACTAAAGATAAGTGCAGTCCTAGAGGTGGGACCTGCAGCTTTCAGGCATTGATGGCATATCCCAGCGATATGCCACCAATGTAGTCAGATAAGGCAAGCCCTTTAAGGCTTGGCCTGTTAAAACTTGTGGAACAAGGTCTTGTTTTTTGCCTTGTGGCATTCCAAGAGCCAAAACTTTTTATGTTTTCTAATGTATAGATTGTATTCTCCAATGGAACCATTTCGGGATGTTTATAATCTATCTATCATCTATCTACTGTATTTATCCATCTATCTATCTACCTGTCTTTCGATAACAATTTTTAAACAGCAATACATCTTTTTTTAATGAAAAATAGGTTTATGTTTGTTAGGGGGAGAGTTTACTAAACTTTATTAAGCTAATAATTTCATTGCATGCATAATACTCCAGTATACTTAGAACTCCAAAGCGTTATAGCCTGTCAGTGTGCCTCTGATAGTGTGAGCCATCAGGTCGCTGCCTCTTGGAATAGTCCAGGTCTTGTTCACAGCTGACCCACAGAGGTCAGAGACATCGATGCGAAGCATCAGGCAATACTTGTAGTCAGGAAACAGGGAGAAGTTAGGCCAGGCAGCGTTCATGAAAATACATGAAACAAGTCCGAGGTCTGGGAAGGCAGCAGAGGTTCAATATGGTAAACAGGTAAGGGTCAGGTCAGGCAGAGGAGGGTCAGAATTCAGCAAATAGACAGGGTAGACAAACGTAACAGCGCTCTCTGAAGAGCAGAGGAGAGGCAGCAGGTCCTGGACCAGCAGCAGGGACACGGGCAAATAATATAGAGCCCTTGCCCAACCAGATGAGTAAGTTACTGTCAGGCACAGTGATACTGACAGGCAATCTATTAGGCATGGCCTAATATACTGGTAACTTTGGTAGGCCTGGGGGCATTAGTTAAGCCTCAGGCCCCAGATGACCACTGACGGCACCATGACCCTATAAATAGCTGATCAGTTGAGGTGCTGGGAGTCCAACCCCAATGATCTGATATCTATTTCCTCTCCTGAGGATAGGCGATCAATATTTGAAGAGGGTTTCCGGTACTTAGATACTGATGACCTATCCTCAGGATAAGTCATTGATATCAGATTGGTGGGAGTCCAACACTTCCCACCAATAAGCTGTTTTGGGCAGCCACCGATACAGCACACAGAACAAGAAGCACAAGGTTCTGCCCACTGTTTAGTGGCCTTGCTGGCATCTTGCAGCTTAACTCGAATTCAAATGAATTGGAACAGAACTTCATCATGGTCCCACTAGAAACAAAGATGATGGAGTCATCCATCCACTGTAAAGTTTCAAGTGGCTGCTTGAAACAGCTGATTGGTGGGGGTGCTGGGTGTGGACCCCTACCAATCTGATATTGATGACCTTAAACCCCTTTAAATCATGGAAAACCTCTTTATACAAATCCCAATATTTCATTATGGACACATGTTTTGTTTCTGCTTCACTGTAGATGCGATTTTTCCCATTTAGAAGACTCCATTTATGGTGAAGTTATATACTAAACTACATAAATAACCCTTGAAAACCAAATCCAAGGATTCCAATGGGGTAGTCCAGTTTTTTTTTTTCAATCACCTGTACAAATATTCTAATCACAGGATATCCTGCTGCTGCGATCAGCTGCAATTAGATGGTAGAACCTGGAAGAACATGTTCATTTCCCTACAGCGCCACCACAGGAGAAATAAATTATTGCATTTTTCTCATGGAAATGAATAGGCCATCTGTGTCATGCTTGGGTATCCTGGGTCCTCCAGATGATCTTCGTAGATGCTCTTCAAGGTGGCTGAAAGGTGAAGGTTCTGATTAGAGACTCCCAATAAATGAACTCAGAATAAAGTACGGTATATGACGATGGGTTCTGTAAGTAAGACATTTCCTTTAAGCTTCTCTCTGGATGTTCTTTTCTCTTCTGGCATAAGAAATCAGCTCAAGTCAATATCCATTCCTCAGACACAAATCATTGTGTTACAAATGAAAACAAAAATAACAGCGGTAATGGCATATCGACTTTCATATCTGTCTGCATCTTCTCTGGTAAGACATATGCCATTGACCTGAGGATAAGAAGATGCCTCAATGATATCTCGACGATGGGGAAAATAAATTCTGAGAAACTTAACTCTTTCTCCTTACTGAAAAATAAGCAGTGAGTTGAGAGCATGCTGAGTGTGCTGAGGGGGGGGGCCCATCCTGAAGACAGGAGTGGGTTTCAGAGGTGGGCTACAACAGAGAGGCACATGAACAGGAAGGTACGAGGAAGTTTCACAGTACAAAGCAGCTGCAGGAATCCCTGCTAAATTTGACAGTTTGGTCTCCATTCCCTCTCTCACCTCTCTGCCCAAATCAAAGTTCACAACTAGGAAGAACCTAGGAGCGTACTGCTTATACAATGAGTTAAAAATAATGTGTGTACAGTATACTCCCCCTAGTGGTGGCTGCAGGCAGACAATATTTAGCAAAGGATGTATGCCTGCTTTCTGATGTAATAAGGCCTTCCTAGGCTACCCTTGCAGTACAACATATTTACTAGAATTTAAAACAGATGCTGGCATAAGTTACAGAGCAAATCTAGATTTGCTTTCTGGATCATGGACTGCCAGATGATACACCAAATGTATTAAGAGGCCTGCAGCTCGTAAAGAGGTTTTCCCATCTCAAAGTTTGTCGCATGTCATTCAAGATATTCTACAAATGTCAGATAGGTCTGGATTCCACTTCTATCTCCAGAATGGAGACCCTTAAGTGAAGGAAGAGCAGCCGCACGGGGGCAGCCACCCTCCATTTATAACTACGGACGTTCGAAAAATATCCGAGCGCAGTCCCATCGCAGTCAATGAAGAGGTGGTTGTGCTTGCGCAGCTTTCTCCACATTCACTGCTATTGGACTTTTGCTTCGCTATCCAGTGAATGGAGAGGACATTGCACGTGCGAAGTGCTCTCTCCTTCAGTTCGTGGACCCCATTCTGGACATAAGAGTGGGCCCCAGAGGTCCCTGACATTAGTGGCCTACCCTAACAATATGCCACAAATCTTGAGATGGGAAAACCCATTTAATAAATTTGGCTGCATCTTACTTTAATAACCCCCATGTCACAATGCTCACTATAAATATATAACCAGTATAACATGACCAGTATGAACAGCATAAAATGAAAAAGCATTCCTATCACTATAATTCACAGTTTTTTTCCCAGGCAGAAAACATAAAAGCGCAACTAATCATCACTTCCGAGCAAAAAAAATAAAAATAAAATTCATACGTTCTGATTGTATCAGAGGCATTTAGGCACTGATTGGGCACATTTTACTTATGTATTTCATCTCATTTTTATTTTGTTTGCTGCCGTGGAATACATTGTCTTCAATGCTGATGCTGAATGCATTTTATGCATCTGTAATTATAGTGTTTTACCCCATGTATGATTACTTGTAAATTACAAAGCTGGCGGAGAGGGAGGTTTTTAACCTAAATTAAGGTTCCTTTGTTGCACAAACCTAAAAGTTCTATGAAACAGCCAAGAGAAAGCTTGTCATGTACTGTATGTTCATTAAGTGACATTCTGAAGCAAATGCATGGGCATTAAATACTTTACAATACAAATAAGAAGAAGCAATATTGTGTTTTTAGGTCATTTTCGGTCGTTGGTGTAAAAGCCAAATGTTGAAGGATATGGATAATTCGAGCCAGGATTTATGAAAAATCCTCTAAAGTGTCATTTGATAAAGGGTTGTCCAAAAATGGCCATAGATTCATGTTTGCAGCGCCTAGTGTTGAGCAAATTGAAGTATTTGAAATGGACTTCGGTCCGAATTTCAGGAAAAATTTGATTCACCACAAAGCCTTTGTGGTAATGAATGAATTTTTTCCTAAAATGGTGGCTAAGGAAGTAAAAAAAATAATATTCACCTCATCCACTTAATCACGGAGAGGCTGTCCACTCCCGTCTTGATTGAAGAAAAACCGCCAAAGGACCTGCGGCGAACGTGATGACTTCACCACATGATCAATCAAGATGGGAGCACACGGCCTCTCTGCAATCAAGTGGATGAGGTGAGAGTAATTTTTTTTAACCCCTAATTAATCCCTGAGCAGCTGAATGTGAGTCAACGATGCCATGCTCAGCGCGGAATGCATCATCTGAAGGGTTAAAAGAGGGGAAGTGGGGGGAGGCACGATCGTCGTGATTTGCGAAAAAAAAATATTCTTAAAAAATCAGCGAAGCTGCCGAATCGAATTTTTCTAAACGTATCTCATCTCAAGCAGCGCCCTGCTTGTGCAGTTGTTAGGAACAACACAACAACATGGATCCAAAGATAGACATGTCATTGAGGCTATGAGGGAAATTTCATCTCATCTGCCTTCTTCATATGTGCTGTGGACCTTCTTCAAAGCTGCCACTGGTGGAACCAACCCAGTCATACTACAAGGAATTGAAAGGAGACATTCACATGTTCCCTCAACGGATTTTGCTAGATTTTCACTTTAAGGACGCCATAGTCCAAACATTGCATTGACTTCACTATAAAACCAAATAGAAGGAGTCACAAAGAGAGGGCAGGGGAAACATCAGCAGGAACGATGCAATTTTCATACATCTCCAAGACCACTAAAAAAAGGGTCTGAAAATGAGTCATTGATTCCTGTGGGAGAATGGAAGGGGGCTTAGCTGTCCCTATCTGTGTCAATGGTGAGATCTCATGTTATCTTTGATAAAATGTAATTCACATGCTCTGTGTCATCATGGGCAGAGGGCACTGTGGAGTGAGAGGGAAGAGGGAGTTGGAGGTGAGATGTTTTCCATCATCTATTGTCAGCAGTGGGATCCTATGTTATGATCTGCCAATTTTATAATGGAGGTGTTACAATGGTGGATCATGGCCATTGCTGTAGGTTGCCACTGGAATCCTTTTCCACTCCTCCATGATGACATCAGGGAGCTGGTGGATGTTAAAAACCATGCTTTCCTCCACCTTGCATTTGAGGATGCCCCACAGATGCTCAATAGGGTATAGGTCTGGAGACATGCTTGGCCAGTCCAGCACCTTTACACTCAGTTTCTTTAGCAAGGCAGTAGTCGTCTTGGAGGTGTGTTTGGGGTCGTTATGTTGGAATACTTCCCTGCGGCCCAGTTTCCAAACAAAGGGGATGATGCTCTGCTTCAGTATGTCACAGTACATGTTGGCATTCATCGTTCCCTCAATGAACTGTAGCTCCCCACACCGGGCAGCTGTCACGTTTGGGTGTGGGAGGGAAATGCTACACCGAACTAAGATGGAAAGGGGTGAGGGAATAAGGCCTGGAAACTAGGAAAGGAGATGGACACCTCCTAGTAAAACCCTAATTAAAGTCCTGACTAACTACCAGTATGAACAGAGCCCAGAGGTAGGCAAGTTCATACACCGGAAACCTAGGTCCTAACTCACCCTATAGGACAGGACTGAGACAACCTGTTCCTCCAAAAGCAAGGATGAACAGGAGTCTCCCTCAGGCTTTAATACAAATGACAGGGAAATGCAACACACAAAATAACCCAAACAAAATACAAAAGGAAAAGAAAAAACTTAACTTCAAGTGGCTATGGCAGCACCAGGAACCCAGCCGAGATCCACACACACAACTCCAACAGAAGCTATAAACCGCATAGCATGGTGGGAGAAACAACAATAAATAGAGAAGGGTAAATGACCATAATAGCCACGCCTGTGGAAAGAAGGTGTGGCAAGCCCCAGAAATAACACAGACGTCATTTGATCCAAACGGAAAACATTTCAGATCAAACCACGTGTTGCCAGTCTCACCAATCTCCTGCCACCTGTCACGGGAACGTCTGTAACAGCAGCACTCATGCAGCCCCAAACCATGACACCCCCACCAACATGCTTCACTGTAGGCAGGACACACTTGTCTTTGTGCTCCTCACCTGGTTGCCCCCACACAGGCTTGACACCATCTGAACCAAATAAGTTTATCTTGGTCTCATCAGACCACAGGATGTGGTTCCAGTAATCCACGTTCTTAATCTGCTGGTCTTCAGCAAACTATTTGCAGGCTTTCTTGTTCATCATCTTTAGAAGAAGCTTCCTTCTGCGGTGACAACCATGCAGATCAATTTGATGCAGTGTGCGGCGCATGGTCTGAGCGCTGACAGGCGGACATCCCCCCCCCCACCCCTGTAACCTCTGCAGCAATGCTGGCAGCACTCATACAACCTCTGGATAGGACTCTGAGCATGTGGACTCAATTTCTTTGGTCGACCATGGCGAGGCCTGTTCTTAGTGGAACCTGTCTTGTTAAACTGCTGTATGGTCTTGGCCACCATGCTGCAGCTCGGTTTCAGGGTGTCGGCGATCTTCCTATAGCCTCAGCCATCTTTATATAGAGTAAAAATTCTTTTTTTCAGATCCTCAGAGAGTTATTTGCCATGAGAAGCCATGTTGAACTTCCAGTGACCAGTATGAGAGAGTGTGAGAGCGATAACACCAAATGTAACACACCTGCTCCCCATTCACACCTGAGACCTTGTAACACTAACGATTCACATGACCCCTGGGAGGGAAAATGGCTAATTGGGCACATTTTGGCTATTTTTACATAGGGGTGTACTCACTTTTGTTGCCAGCGGTTTAGACATTAATGGCCGTGTGTTGAGTTATTTTGAGGGCACATCAAATTTACACTAGTATACAAGCCGTACACTGACTACTTTACAGTGTATCAAAGTGTCAGATCTACAGTGTTGTCCCATGAAAAGAAATAAAATATTTACAAAAATGTGAGGGGTGTACTCACTACTATATACTGTATATGAAAAACAAAAAAATTCCTCCATAATATTAAAAAAATATTTTTAACCTAAACATTTGAAATGAACACGAGGTCACATTATGAAAAAGGAATTCACTAAAACCAGCTTCCCAAACCTTATCTTACAGAAGAATTACTTGCTTGTCCAAGATTAGAAAGAAACAAACACTCTCCGAACATCTGAAGTGTACAATTACACCTACTTTTCTTCTCGAAATGAATCCCTTCAACGCGGGGTTATTACTGGAACGATCGTAAGCATTCTCCTCAACAAGCTCCAAGATAAAAACATATCTTCAGCCAAATAGCAGAACAGATTATAACCGGCTTTTGTGCCATTATCTAACCCACCGTATGATGAAATGTCCTGCAGTCCTTGATGACAATGTAACAGTTGGATTTTATGAAGATTTCACGACCTTTCTCTTCTCCACTAAACGCCCAAATTAAAACCCCTATTCAACTTAGACAAATAATTTCTTGAGAGTGAATTTCACCATCAAGATCCACAACGTGTTTATGGAAAGTGTTCTTATTGTGACCGTCAAATGAAACCGACTCATTATCGGACAAAGCAGAATAAATATTTATTTTGCTATTTGTTAAAAAATGTTTCAAATAGTTTCGAAAGGACGGGAAGGAACGTGCTGAGCGCCTTTGATAATAATGCTATTTTCATGGGGTTACCTTAATGCTTTGTGTTTGCTGCAGCACAGGATGGCGATGATGGTGGCGACGGGAGGGATGAGTATTTGAATTGTCACAATGGATACACCCGCTGATTGTAGGTTCCTCCATTCACCACCAGTTTTTGATAAAATAAAAAATACTTATCAGTCCTAGACTATAATGTATCTTTGCAGACATCCATTGTCCTATACAATATAAAGGATGAGGATGATCCTTTTATGACCTCATAAATAATTTTTTTACGAGTGTTGTTTTGGAGTCAGTTTGTTCCATATTACGGCCACCTACAATGTCCTTCTCTTCTATATACAGGGCAGGAGGACATAGAATGAAGAGTCCACCCTCCAATCAAACCAGAGGTCCACCTGATCGGTCTGCCGTCTAACTAATACAGAGATCAAATTGATCATTTCACTGTCCAATCGACCCAGAGGTCCGGCCAATCAGTCTGCTGCCCAGCTATTCCACAGGTCCACCTGGTTGGTTTTACCAGGAGGCACAGTCAGTAGACCAAGCAAAGACTGTCTGATTTCACTTTTTGCCTGCCATATTGATACTTGTAGTCCTTCCTGGTAATAGACTTGGCTTTGATCGTGAATCTGTCTTTGGATTCCATCTAATGTTCCTCTCTGATTATCCAGCATCAACACTTATCTGCTCCACCACTTGGCAGCTACTCTGCAGACACAACTTTTACCATCAGTGTCTTAAGGCCGTATTACACCAACAGATTATCTCATAGTTGGTGTGCGTATAACAAAAGATCTGTGTGTGTAACTGGCCATCTGACCAACGATTTGTCGGAAAATGTCAGATAATCTGTTGGTGTAATACAGGCCTTAGAAGCTAATTCAATATGGCTGCACTTCCTGTTGTCACTTCTATTACCATTTGTATCTTATGACTCCATATATTGGTTAAAATTAGTCTACTATACCCTATATACATCATCAAATGAATTCCTTCCTGGGTAAATAGAAATCTATTGTTTATATAGTAGACTTTAGAGGTTATGCCATAATTGATATCAAAAAAATTAAAATCAGACATCACACAGTATATGACAATCTTTTTCATAGAACCAGCCCTGTACCTCACATGGAACCAGAGATCTCCCCATTTATTGCTCTAATTGTTCTACTAGATCTATTTTAGGCTGGAAGCTCAGTCCTTTTTGCTGTAGCTCTCTCTCTATTACAGTTCAGGGTGTGTGTCCTTTATTCTGCAGATCTCTCCCTATCAAAGCCCCAGGGGGACACGTCCTTTCTGCTGTAGCTCATTCCCTGCAATTGCCACAGCTTCTAACAGAAGATATGGCTGGTGACAATTGAAGATTTAAACTGAGCTCGTGCGACCAATTTAGACAGGTGGATGGAGAAATAAGCAAAAGAACAAACAGCAGGTGGCGCTATACAGGTACTTTTTTTTTTTTTATAGCTCAGCGGCTATACAAGATTTTTTATTACATGCAATTACAAAAGTATTCAGATCCAGCTGCTGGCTTGAAAAATATAGAATATTTTTTGTGAGACAACCCCTTTAAAGGAGATATAAAGATTAGAAGAATTGGTCTGTGTAGTGCCACTATTGTTCATGTGGTGGTGCATGGTACTGCAGTTTGGTCACCAGGGCTTGGCTGTAATACCAAGCAAGACAAGAGTGGCGCTATTTAGAAAATCAGACTCACTTTTGTCATCTCATAAACCACTTGAAAGAATTAAAATTTCAAAACTTTACCCTTGAGTATTTTGCAACATTGAAAGAAGGATTTTGTAAAATTACAGTTTACATGGAGAAAAGAAGAAAACATCTCTGGCAGGAAACATGATTTACTGAAGCGCTAAAAAAAATAAAAAAATAAAAACGCTAAAAAGAAAAATCTGCAGAAGAAGCTTATGAGCTTTATAACATGTTAATTACAGATGAAGAATGCTGTCATTTTGTTCAATGGATTAAATGGTTGGTAACAGGTGTCGGGAAGGAACATTACTATTCTGAGAGGAGGAGTTGTCTTCGAGATCCACTTCAACACCAACTGCATAATGGCCGCTAAATGTTACATTTCATGAAAACTGATAATTATATTCGCAGATCAGGATAACGTGAAGATAGAGACGTTTGACTCTAATAATGTTGGATAAGTACAGATCATCTAGTTTGGCGGTATGTAAAATTGGGAGCAATTATTTTTGATCTCTCTCGTCTGCCAGTTCTTCTGATTATTCTTTTTGATCGGTCAGGCCTTAAAGAAGCACTCCCACAAAAAAATGTTTTATTCTCTGACCCGTTAGAAAGGTACATGATGTCAACTGTAGTGAAGCTAAATTTCTTACCAGTGACTGCATTTGTGAGTTATCTGTCTGTATGATCCTCAGCTGTGTCATGTGACTCTCCAACTGACACAGCACCTTATGTGTGGACAGGAAGTCAGCTTCTCTATGTATTCCGACGGGAGCCTCAATGTCAGTCTCAAAGGAATGAATGAAGAAGTCACTGACGTCCTGTCCTGTGTCAGTTGGAGAGGCACAGTGTTGGTCACATGACAGACCCTGGTAGATAACTTTAATACTAGTAATAAGCTTCACTACAGTTTACATCGTAAAACATTTTTTGTGGGAGTGCTTCTTTACAGGTGAAGTCCAAGGTCATAAAAATGGGAATAGACAGGCAAGGTCATGAAATAATAAAAAAAATGCCTATGCTCACCTGTTAGATCCCTGTTGCTCCAGTGCCTCCGCTCTGGTGGTCCATGCTGGTTTTGCTCTTTTGGCTGCAGCAGTGGTGTACCCAACTACGCGTGTCCTCTGCAGTCAATCACTGGCAGCACAAAATAGTTCCTGGAGAAGAGGTTTGAGACCCACTGGAGATGGTTTAACCTAAACAAGTAAAGTAATGATACTAATCAATGATCACTAAGTTTGTCCAATTTACAAAACCTCAAATTATCTTAATGTGGAATTCTGAGTTGATGGGGATGGTCACTTGTTCTGGACTACTTAGGTCATATTGATGAGCAAAGTATTCGAATTGAGTTCCTTGGGCCCATTAGAGGAAAATATTCTTGGAGCCCAACCTCTATATCCTCACTTAGGTCTAATAGATTTTGAGTCGAAGAAATAGACACCATTGGTAATTGATTGGCCCCAAAAGCATCTCAAAAGTTTTTTTTTTCTCCTAAGCCTTTGGGGCCCACTGTAGATTCAGAGACTGGGTCCACTAGAGAATCTGCTGGTACCAATGGAACCTCCAGTGAGCCACGATTTCTTGGATTTATCGGACAAAATTATTCTTGAGGCCCAACCCCTATATCATCAATAAAGTCTGAAAGTCTTTGAATCAAAGGAATAGACCCCAGTGGCAATTGACTGGCTCCAAAAGCATCTCCATTTTTTTTTTCTCCTGGACCTTTAGGACTCACTTTGGCTTCAGAGACTGGGCCCACTAGAGGCTGGTACTAGTGGAACCTCTGGGGAGCCAGTCCAACTCTATAAGAGCAAATTCCAGGACTGTCCCTTGCTGGAGACCCATGTCCAGCCTATTGATTCCAGTGAGCCTTGTGTAATGCTTCCTTTTGTCTGGGGGGGGGGGGGGGGGGACTGATCCAGGTACCAGGCCAAGTAAAGCTCTTGGCTGTATCATTGACAGGATATCCTTATCTTCAGAGGACCCATCTAAGGTATTGTTCAAAGTGGACCATGCTTCAGTAATTGGGGCGTCCTTCATGCTGTATTTAGGAGTAAAGCTATGCTTTTGCTATGGTGTTATGCTGAGTCTTATGAATAATATTGGCGTTAGTTGCCTGTTGTGGATGGCAGCAATATACATCCATAGGAGTAATGGGTAACTGACCTGAATTGTGCAGGGGGAATACTCAGACATATACTGTATAGTAAGATAGTAACATAGTTAAAAAAGACATCTGTCCATCCAGTTCAGCCGGTTATCCTGCAAGTTGATCCATTTTAGGGGGAAAAAAAATCCTTACGGACTCCAATGAGACAACCAGAATAACTCCCTGGGTCAACGACCTTTCTCCAGAAATCGAATAACTATAAGGGAAAGTTCACATCACCGTTTCATTTTGCGTTCTACTAATCCATCAGAAGAACAAAAAACAGGATCCTGTGGCACATTTTGCATCCATTTTAGCCATTTCTGTCTGAGATTTTCCATCTAAAAAATGGATCTCAGATTAAAATGGCTCAAACGGATGCAAAATGGGTAACAGGATCCATTTTTGTTTTTAGGATCCTTTTTATATTTTTGTTCTTCTGACAGATCAGAAGAACGTAAAGTGAAACAGAGATGTGAACTCAGCCTAACCAGTAATAATATCACCCTCCAAAAATACATCCAGGCCCCTCTTGAACTCTTTTAGTGACTCTACCATCACCACCTCCTCAGGCAGAGAGCGCCATAGTCTCACTGCTCTTACCGTAAAGAATCCTCTTCTATGTTTGTGTACAAACCTTCTTTCCTCCAGACGCAGAGGATGTCCCCTCGTCACAGTCACAGTCCTGGGGATAAATAGATGATGGGAGAGATCTCTGTACTGACCCCTGATATATTTATACATAGTAATTAGATCTCCCCTCAGTTGTCTTTTTTCTAAAGTGAATAACCCTAATGTTGATAATCTTTCAGGGTCCTGTAGTTGCCCCATTCCAGTTATTACTTTAGTTGCCCTCCTCTGGACCCTCTCCAGCTCTGCTATGTCTGCCTTGTTCACAGGAGCAAAAGAACTGTACACAGTACTCCATGTGTGGTCTGACCAGTGATGTGTAAAGTGGTAGGACTATGTTCTCATCACCGCCATCTATGCCCCTTCTGATGCAACCCATTATCTTATTGGCCTTGGCAGCAGCTGCCTGACATTGGTTTTTAGTAGGGAGGGTGCATTAAAATCTATAGGAATGCGAATGTGTGATACTGCATATGGATGTACCATCCAGTAGTCTGGAACTGCTCATAATCCAGAGAACCTACAGTCCAGAGGATGCGGGATTATTCCATCCAAAACTAAAGCAGCACAGGCAGCAAAATCAAAAAGACCATTTGTTTCCATTTGCAGCTTTCCAGATCTTTACAAAGCACTTGCCCTGCAGCCCTCAGAGCTTTACAAAGTGAATCAAACCTTGCAAACTGTAGAGCGATTTACAAATGATAACCTACCCCATAACCCATCGAATGCCAAGAGAAAAGGGCCAACATCAGAAGAAATTGAGCAGCAGCCTTCAAACAAGACTGCAACATGTGAACAGAAGGAGATTCCATTCTAATAGCAGATACATTGTATCCTCAGACTGATCGATGGTGGTCTGCCTCCGCAGTCTATAATGACACTATTATTCCATACCAACCAATTGGAAGCTCCTTTTGTACCTTTTTCAGACTGTTCCGTCTGCAATTTACCTTGGCCGTCCGTGCTGTGCATGGTGGAGCTGGAATTATTTGCAGAGGATGAGATAATCATGAAAGCTTCTCTTTGGTAACTTTTGATATTTTCAATCAATGAGATAAGCTGTTCTCATAAATGTCATGTTACCGCTGCTCAAAGGAAATGTTATGTGTGAAATCTGAATGCCAGGGTGGAATGACACGATAGGGTAGCAGACATGGAGAGGGGATCTAATGTTCTCTGAACAGCCAATTGATCCCTCTTAATTAAAGGGACTTTAACCCCTTCTGGTTCCCTCATGTGCAAACAGACACTCTTTCTTTTCCCTTACCTTTTCTCTTGACTCAACATATCCCATGAGGATTGGCGTGAGACGGAGAGCTACAAATGTGACTCCGCAATACTCTGTCAGGAATTGTTTATGCCAGGGATGCTCAACCTGCGGCCCTCCAGCTGTTGTAAAACTACAACTCCCACCATGCCCTGCTGTAGGCTGATAGCTGTAAGCCAGGGATGCTCAACCTGAGGCCCTCCAGCTGTTTTAAAACTACAACTCCCACAATGCCCCTCTGTAGGCTGATAGCTGTAAGCCAGGGATGCTCAACCTGCGGCCCTCCAGCTGTTGTAAAACTACAACTCCCACCATGCCCTGCTGTAGGCTGATAGCTGTAAGCCAGGGATGCTCAACCTGCGGCCCTCCAGATGTTGTAAAACTACAACTCCCACCATGCCCTGCTGTAGGCTGATAGCTGTAAGCCAGGGATGCTCAACCTGAGGCCCTCCAGCTGTTTTAAAACTACAACTCCCACCATGCCCTGCTGTAGGCTGATAGCTGTAAGCCAGGGATGCTCAACCTGCGTCTCTCCAGCTGTTGTAAAACTACAACTCCCACCATGCCCTGCTGTAGGCTGATAGCTGTAAGCCAGGGATGCTCAACCTGCGGCCCTCCAGCTGTTGTAAAACTACAACTCCCACCATGCCCTGCTGTAGGCTGATAGCTGTAAGCCAGGGATGCTCAACCTGAGGCCCTCCAGCTGTTTTAAAACTACAACTCCCACAATGCCCCTCTGTAGGCTGATAGCTGTAAGCCAGGGATGCTCAACCTGCGGCCTTCCAGCTGTTGTAAAACTACAACTCCCACCATGCCCTGCTGTAGGCTGATAGCTGTAAGCCAGGGATGCTCAACCTGCGTCTCTCCAGCTGTTGTAAAACTACAACTCCCACCATGCCCTGCTGTAGGCTGATAGCTGTAAGCCAGGGATGCTCAACCTGAGGCCCTCCAGCTGTTTTAAAACTACAACTCCCACCATGCCCTGCTGTAGGCTGATAGCTGTAAGCCAGGGATGCTCAACCTGCGTCTCTCCAGCTGTTGTAAAACTACAACTCCCACCATGCCCTGCTGTAGGCTGATAGCTGTAAGCCAGGGATGCTCAACCTGCGGCCCTCCAGCTGTTGTAAAACTACAACTCCCACAATGCCCTTCTGTAGGATGATAGCTGTAGGCTGTCAGGGGATGATGGAAGTTGTAGTTTTTCAACAGCTGGAGGGGCGCAGGTTGAGCATGCCTGCTGTAAGCTGTTCGGGCACGTTGGGAATTGTAGCTTTGCAACAGCTGGAGGGCCGCAGGTTGGGCATTCCTGGTTTATGCTATATGTGGCTACCCAGTGGTTGTGAGAGGGATTGCAGCCTGTCAAGGGTTTTGCCAGCATGTTGCATTCCGGTTGTCAGAATGTAAAGTTGCCTAAGAAAGGAAAGAAGAGAAGGAAAGAAGGAAGGAAGGAAGTGGAAGGAAGGAAACTAATGGATGGGCAGATAGACAGACAGATGGTTAGATAGATAGATACTAGGGATGAGCGAATCAACTTCGGATGAAACATTCTAAGTCGATTCGCATAATATTTTTTTTCAATACTCCGTATAGTATTAGAATGTATTGGCTCCGATGAGCCGAAGTTATTACATTGCAAAGTCTCACGAGACTTTGCACAATAACTTTATAAATTAATTTCTATTGTAAAAAACAATTTACCACTTGGAACCAAACCCGAGTTTGGGAAATGTTTTTTTTACAATAGAAATTAATTTATGAAGTTATTATGCGAAGTCTCGCGAGACTTTGCGAAGTAATAACTTAGAATTATCGGAGCCAATACATTCTAATACTATATGGAGCGCTCGCTCCGTACAGTATTCAAGCGAAGTGTTATGCGAATCGACTTCGGATGTTTCATCCGAAGTAGATTCGCTCATCCCTAATAGATAGTCATGATGCGATGCCCCTAACGTTTCTGCCTCTTGAGGTGGAGTAGTATCGGTGCAGGATCTCCATACATGTTGGTGAAGGCGGCTGCAGACAGCAGACGGTTAAGAGATACCAGACTTTTTGCGGAATAAACACAGGCGATGGCGGCTCTTACTAAACTCTGATCTTCCTTCCCGACCAATATGTAATTTGTCTGAGTAACTTACAAGAAAATTATAGTGATTGAGCGGTAAGCACTAAAACCACAAAATACTGCCAGAAGTTTTATTGCTTTTCTATATATATATATATATTTTCACTGGACTTTTCTTTCTGTGAGTCAGATATAAGACGCCTCTGTAAGACTTGGAGGAGGTAATATGGAAGAGCTAGGGCATTACTAGAAATGACTGGGCCCCATAGCAAATTTTTGAATGTCCTCCCTCCCACAACCTCATACAGCGCGTGGCCCATCACCTGAAAATGTGGGAGCCACTCATGCTTGTTGGTGGATCAAACAATCCTTTCTACAGGTGGTCTGTCTGGGCCGTCTGTATCCTGTATCCGTGTAGGTCAGAACTTCCCAGATGGCGAGCAATCCTGCCCCTATCATTTCTATGATGCGCCCCCTCTGAAATTCTGTTAACTGGGCACAATGGGACACATTTATTAAGACTGGCGTTTTAGATAGTGTTGAGCGCGAATATTCGAATTGCAAATTTTAATCGCGAATATCGGCACTTTAAGAATTTACGAGTATTTAGAATATAGTGCTATATATTCGTATTTGTGAATAGTGTTGAATATTCTAATAGCGAATGTATCACAAATTTATCGCAAATTTATCGCGAATATATTACATTGCCAATTTTTGCAATCAAGTAAACAATGACTGAAGATCACGAATTCTCGAATTTGCGAACATAAGGCGAATATTCAGCCAAAAAATGGCAAAATATTGCAAATTCAAATATTCCCTATGCCGCTTATCACTAGTTTTAGACGCCAGTCTTAATAAAGCCGCATAGCTGGTGGTGGTTCCGCCAAAGTTATAATAGAGGCGCCGGCCTCTCCATAACTTCGGCTCATCCAACGCCAGTTCTAAATGTAAGACAGCTTCCCTGCTGTCTTACATTTAGACCTTTTTTTACACCTGAAACAGGAGTAGAAAATGGTAAATGAGATGGGCCGGCCTTCCTAGCCGACACCGCACCCAAAATTTTAGACTTGTCAAGAGCGGGGAAGAGTCGCAGATTGCATTGCGCGGCCCTCTGCATCTACAGTACGCCTAATGTAGGCATATTTCAGTATACTAAATGACCCCCCATGTCTTTCAGTGCATTCTAGAAGCATGTGTAGCAGCTCTCACGAAGAGGTACTGTCACGGCTGAGGATGGGGAAAACCCCCAGCCGTGCGATGTTACACGTATGTGGAAGCTGCTTGGCCAGGACAACAGAATTAGGGAGCCTCCTACAATGTCCCTAACTCTGACTCCTAACTGTATGAGCCAACCCAGATGGTAGGAGGGCTCATACTCAGGAACCTCGGGTCCCTACTAGCCCTCAGCAGATCCCTGAGCTAGGAGCTGGGTAAGACAACCTGTTCCTCCTAGACAGGAACAGGAGTCTAAACTGGCAAAGCTGCAAGGAAGGGGAAACATAAACAGCCTATGGATATGGCAGGTGAGTGAAACCACTTCCACACCTACCTGCCACAGACACACTGACTGGATCCCGTGCTCACATGCTGATGTCCACACCAAACATAAAGGACACAGCACACACACAAACACACAGGAACCCAGATCCATAGCTGCAGTAAGATAAGACATCACAAGAACATAAAATAAACATCACGCATAACTTTTATGACCACACGGGTGGCCCTCACTGGAAGATGGTATAAGAGACCAGGAGGATGACTCCAGCATACAACAAGGCTGGAGTACCCCTCAGCTTCAGGTCTCAGCAGAGGCTATATAGCCCAAGTAGCCACACCGACACAGACACACACTGGAAAGGGAATTAACCCTTCCAAGACCAGACAGGGTAGTGAAGCCACTTAAAGGGGAAGTGCACACACACATA
The DNA here is from genome assembly GCF_014858855.1 of Bufo gargarizans. Lineage (NCBI taxonomy): Eukaryota > Metazoa > Chordata > Amphibia > Anura > Bufonidae > Bufo > Bufo gargarizans. Next base: position 12,463,537 of record NC_058090.1, on the reverse strand, counting down.
AACCCCGTGCACACCAAACAGGGAAAGTGCACACATTCATAGACAGGTTGCCTGGTGCAACCCCATGCACTTGACAGCAAGCTGCCTAGCAACAGCTCAGGCTGCTATACTGCCAAATACAATATGTTGCCAGCGGCAACCACAGGTAAGGCAACATACTTCAGCCCTCACCTGTGATTGACAACAAGACCAGACCGCAGGCAACTGCATGCGGTTCCAGGAGTCACGCCCATGACCATGGTTGTGACAGGTACACTGTCCTAAAGTAGCCTCTGAGAGTGCAGGGGGAGCGCTTTTATGCCCTCTTGTGGCAAGACCCAGTGTCTACACCTGTAATCATTTACATATCTGCCTGATACATGACTGTAATTCAAGTTTTGCAGCAATGTGACATTTCTTTCAGGGAGCCTTATTTTTTTGGTAGTTTGGGGTTCGGAAGATAGATTAATAGGTAGAAGATAAACGCTTCATAGATTATTAATAATTAATATAATTATGTCTCCAATTTTAAATCAAAGATAAAAAAAATAGAATTTCCCCTGCTCCTGGCGATCCCCACCCAGCCATGTATTAGATGCGGCAGGCGCAGGATCTGCAGCTGCATTTCCCTCTCTTATCTGCGCTGCAGGAAGCAGCGTTCGAATATATTCGCATCCTCTTGGCGCCATAACTTTGCACTTTCAATGCCTTGCGTGGAGCCGAATTGTGATGCCGTCGCTCTGCTTTGCGTCCGGCGCCGTCACAGTGCACTTCCCTCAGCTTCCAAATGTCAACAGCGTCTGTGACAAAGGATGGTAAGCTATTCTGATAATGGCTTATTGCTGGGGGCAGCTGTATTTGGCGCCCTGCGAGCTGCGGCACAGTGAAGGTTACGACAGAGTGTTTGGAATTTGACAAATGAGAATGAGTATTGAGCCAATTTCCAGAACTCCGAGTCTGCAAAATGGTCGCCTTCTGAATCTACAAGCAATAATAAAGCCTTCATCTCATAATGGATTTCAAACACTTCTTCTCCGGATTGACAAAAACCACAATTTTCTCCCAGCAAGACATTTTTCTCTCTTTTCATATTTTTTTTTTAATAGCCATAAAACTCAAGTGAATGGCGACTCTAGACAGAATCTGAGCAAAGCGACGATTTTTAGACCCATAGAATGTGATGGAACAAACCGTGTTGTGGTACGAAACGATCACTAAACAGTAAAGCGGAATGTCACAAACTAATACACATGACACAGAGTAACATAATGTATAACAGTCACATACTAATACACATGACACAGAGTAACATAATGTATAACAGTCACATAATAATACACATGACACAGAGTAACATAATGTAGAACAGTCACATACTAATACACGTGACAAAGAGTAACATAATGCATAACAGTCACATACTAATACACATGACACAGAGTAACATAATGTATAACAGTCACATAATAATACACATGACACAGAGTAACATAATGCATAACAGTCACATACTAATACACATGACACAGAGTAACATAATGTATAACAGTCACATACTAATACACATGACACAGAGTAACATAATGTATAACAGTCACATAATAATACACATGACACAGAGTAACATAATGCATAACAGTCACATACTAATACACATGACACAGAGTAACATAATGTATAACAGTCACAAACTAATACACATGACACAGAGAAACATAATGTATAACAGTCACATAATAATACACATGACACAGAGTAACATAATGCATAACAGTCACATACTAATACACATGACACAAAGTAACATAATGTAGAACAGTCACATACTAATACACGTGACAAAGAGTAACATAATGCATAACAGTCACATAATAATGCACATGACAGAGTAACATAATGTATAACAGTCACATAATAATACACATGACACAGAGTAACATAATGTATAACAGTCACATACTAATACACATGACAGAGTAACATAATGTATAACAGTCACATAATAATACACATGACACAGAGTAACATAATGCATAACAGTCACATACTAATACACATGACACAAAGTAACATAATGTATAACAGTCACATACTAATACACATGACACAAAGTAACATAATGTAGAACAGTCACATACTAATACACATGACACAGAGTAACATAATGTATAACAGTTACATAATAATACACATAACACAGAGTAACATAATGCATAACAGTCACATACTAATACACATAACACAGAGTAACATAATGTATAACAGTCACCTAATAATACACATGACACAGAGTAACATAATGCATAACAGTCACATACTAATACACATGACACAGAGTAACATAATGTATAACAGTCACATACTAATACACATGACACAGAGTAACATAATGTATAACAGTTACATAATAATGCACATGACACAGAGTAACATAATGTATAACAGTCACATAATAATACACATGACACAGAGTAACATAATGTATAACAGTCACATACTAATACACATGACAGAGTAACATAATAAATAACAGTCACATAATAATACACATGAAACAGAGTAACATAATGTATAACAGTCACATAATAATACACATGACAAAGAGTAACATAATGTATAACAGTCACATACTAATACACATGAAACAGAGTAACATAATGCATAACAGTCACATAATAATACACATGACACAGAGTAACATAATGTATAACAGTCACATAATAATACACATGACACAGAGTAACATAATGCATAACAGTCACATAATAATGCACATGACACAGAGTAACATAATGTAGAACAGTCACATAATAATACACATGACACAGAGTAACATAATGTATAACAGTCACATACTAATACACATGACACAGAGTAACATAATGTATAACAGTCACATACTAATACACATTACACAGAGTAACATAATGTATAACAGTCACATAATAATACACATGACACAGAGTAACATAATGTAGAACAGTCACATAATAATACACATGACACAGAGTAACATAATGTATAACAGTCACATACTAATACACATGACACAGAGTAACATAATGTATAACAGTCACATAATAATGCACATGACAGATAGTAACATAATGTATAACAGTCACATACTAATACACATGACACAGAGTAACATAATGTATAACAGTCACATACTAATACACATTACACAGAGTAACATAATGTATAACAGTCACATACTAATACACATGACACAGAGTAACATAATGTATAACAGTCACATACTAATACACATGACACAGAGTAACATAATGTAGAACAGTCACATAATAATACACATGACACAGAGTAACATAATGTATAACAGTCACATAATAATGCACATGACAGATAGTAACATAATGTATAACAGTCACATAATAATACACATGACACAGAGTAACATAATGCATAACAGTCACATAATAATACACATGACACAGAGTAACATAATGTATAACAGTCACATACTAATACACATGACACAGAGTAACATAATGTATAACAGTCACATACTAATACACATGACACAGAGTAACATAATGTATAACAGTCACATAATAATGCACATGACACAGAGTAACATAATGTATAACAGTCACATAATAATACACATGACACAGAGTAACATAATGTAGAACAGTCACATAATAATACACATGACACAGAGTAACATAATGTATAACAGTCACATAATAATACACATGACACAAAGTAACATAATGTATAACAGTCACATAATAATACACATGACACAGAGTAACATAATGTATAACAGTCACATACTAATACACATGACACAGAGTAACATAATGCATAACAGTCACATAATAATGCACATGACACAGAGTAACATAATGTAGAACAGTCACATACTAATAGACATGACACAGAGTAACATAATGTATAACAGTCACATAATAATACACATGACACAGAGTAACATAATGCATAACAGTCACATAATAATACACATGACACAGAGTAACATAATGTATAACAGTCACATAATAATACACATGACACAGAGTAACATAATGTATAACAGTCACATACTAATACACATGACACAGAGTAACATAATGCATAACAGTCACATAATAATGCACATGACACAGAGTAACATAATGTATAACAGTCACATACTAATAGACATGACACAGAGTAACATAATGTATAACAGTCACATACTAATACACATGACACAGAGTAACATAATGCATAACAGTCACATAATAATACACATGACACAGAGTAACATAATGCATAACAGTCACATACTAATAGACATGACACAGAGTAACATAATGCATAACAGTCACATAATAATACACATGACACAGAATCACATAATGTATAACAGTCACATACTAATACACATGACACAGAGTAACATATTGTATAACAGTCACATACTAATACACATGACACATAGTAACATAATGAATATTATTTTTTTATACATAATAATAACAGTCACATAGTCTTGTACATAGGAGCAGTATTATAGTAGTTATATTCTTGTACATAGGAGCAGTATTATAGTAGTTATATTCTTGTACATAGGAGGCAGTATTATAGTAGTTATATTCTTGTGCATAGGAGTAGTATTATAGTAGTTATATTCTTGTATATAGGAGCAGTATTATAGTAGTTATATTCTTGTACATAGGAGCAGTATTATAGTAGTTATATTCCTGTACATAGGAGCAGTATTATAGTAGTTATATTCTTGTACATAGGAGGCAGTATATAGTAGTTATATTCTTGTACATAGGAGCAGTATTATAGTAGTTATATTCTTGTGCATAGGAGCAGTATTATAGTAGTTATATTCTTGTACATAGGAGGCAGTATTATAGTAGTTATATTCTTGTACATAGGAGGCAGTATTATAGTAGCTATATTCTTGTACATAGGAGGCAGTATTATAGTAGTTATATTCTTGTACATAGGAGCAGTATTATAGTAGTTATATTCTTGTATATAGGAGGCAGTATTATAGTAGTTATATTCTTGTACATAGGAGGCAGTATTATAGTAGTTATATTCTTGTACATAGGAGCAGTATTATAGTAGTTATATCCCTGTACATAGGAGCAGTATTATAGCAGTTATATTCTTGTACATAGGAGCAGTATTATAGTAGTTATATTCTTGTACATAGGAGCAGTATTATAGTAGTTATATTCTTGTACATAGGAGTAGTATTATAGCAGTTATATTCTTGTACATAGGAGCAGTATTATAGTAGTTATATTCTTGTACATAGGAGCAGTATTATAGTAGTTATATTCTTGTACATAGGAGTAGTATTATAGTAGTTATATTCTTGTACATAGGAGGCAGTATTATAGTAGTTATATCCTTGTACATAGGAGCAGTATTATAGTAGTTATATTCTTGTACATGGAAAGTAATAGCTTAATTGATTAGCATTTTTTTAAGCAGTTGTTACTTTTCCTCCTTCCCTTTTGCTACTTACATACAGGGATCATCGCTCAGCAGGTGAGTTACAATGAACACAGAGGAAAGCTCCTGACACAACCTTATAACTGAGATTGATTGACATGGCTTCCATAAAGGTCATGTAGCAATATTCAGCCAAAGATTAGATACAAATCTTCTTCTAACGATAGACATATGACCATGATGATCGAGTGCACTTTAGCTGCTTACCCACCCAGCAATCTTATCATCTTTAAATATTAATTGCTGTTCTCTTGCATCTCCGGTCCTGATAATTCACCTTAAAGGGAACCTGTCACCGGAATTTTGTGTATAGAGCTGAGGACATGGGTTGCTAGATGGCCGCTAGCACATCAGCAATACCCAGTCCCCATAGCTCTGTGTGCTTTTATTGTGTAAAAAAAAAAAGATTTGATACATATAAAAATTAACCTGAGATGAGTCCTGTACGTGAGATGAGTCAGGGACAGGACTCATCTCAGGTTCATTTGCATATGTATTAAATAGTTTTTTTTCCACAATAAAAGCACACAGAGCTATGGGGACTGGGTATTGCGGATGTGCTAGCGACCATCTAACAACCCATGTCCTCAGCTCTATACACAAAATCCCGGTGACAGGTTCCCTTTAAGGAGACGAGCTGTGTATGGAGACTTATTACAAGTGCTCAGTGGTTTGTAGACATGCAGGCAATGTCTGGAGGCAAAAGTCAGATTTGGACTCAGAGAACCACTTCCACTAGGTGGCACTAGTGAGATGGTTCTCTTTTTATTTTAGAAATACCTGTTTGCAAATGTATGATTGCGATTCATCATTATAAAGATAATATTCTTAAAGCGGTTCTGCAGTTTTTTTTAAACTGATGATCTATCCTCTGGATAGATCATCAGCATCTGATTGACGGGGGTCCTACACCCGGGACACCCGTCGATTAGCAGTTTGAGAAGGCAGCGGCGCTGGCAGTAGTGCCGCAGCCTACATCGCGGTTTACCGCTGGCCCAGTGACGTCTCGACTAGTATCAATGGCCTGGGCGCGGCTAAGCTCCATTCAAGCGGACCCCCGCCGATCAGATGCTAATGATGTATCCAGAGGATAGATCATCAGTTTAAAAAAACTGCAGAACCCCTTTAAAGAACAGTAAGGAATTAAACTGTTTTCATTATGGCAAAATATTATCTATTAGTCTATCTATTATCTGTATATCTACATATCGATCTGTCTATCTATCTATCTTCAATTTATCTATCTATCAAACTATTTCCCTTCAAATATCAATTTATCGCCCTTGTTCGATTACTTGGGGTCACCTGTGTGAATGAAGTAGTAGTACACATGCTGGTCTATCAATGCTGTGGCTATCAATTCATGTTGGGAGTTGTGGTTTCGGTTGGACACCACTGCTACAACAGATATCGTCCATACTTATGTATGATATAAAATATTACATGGCATGGCTTCTATGAATATTCTGGGCCAAGACCCAAAAATAATGAAATTTAACAAAATTCTATAGCATTAGAGCTGTATGATTCCATTAATAAAGGATTGTATTACATATGTTCAACCTGAAACCCACATGAAGACTAATGCATATTTCTCATTTTGTTCATTATAAACAATCCTGATACGTTTCCCCTGAGACAATGGAGAGATGCAGTCAGTACTAATAGTGACAGTTTTTCTATGAAAGTCACTGAAAAGGACATCTATTTTCGAACACAATGGTAACAATCAGCAGTGGGAAGTGTGGTCCCCCCCCAGGGTTATACTTTGGTGTATACTGAATTGCTCATATACTGCCAGAAAATGTATATTTCATTGCAATACAAATTCTGATAAACAGAGAATTATTCAGATATAATAAAATAAGGGTTCTGTGGAGAAATAATTATATTATTAGATTTTAATTACGGGAACCATGAATGGCAGATAATACCTATTTCTGAAAATAATGAGAATGCACAATAAGAACATTAAAGGGAAAGAAATAGAGGTATAATGAGTGTTTTGGGGAACATAGACTATAACTGCAAAAAATGGTGACTTATCAGAGGACTCCTGACGACGGTTATTTAAAGCAAACTCAGCAAGAGACAAAAAAGAACACCAATCCTCCTTATTCTCCGCCACAAAACAGCGCAGATATGTCTCCAGATTCTGATTGACGCGCTCTGTCTGGATATTCGACTGCGGGTAGAAAGCAGAAGAGAAAGACAACCGAACCCCCAAGCGAGAACAGAAAGCCTTCCAGAATCTGGAAACGAACTGTGTGCCCCTATCAGAGACTATGTCTGAAGGAATACCATGCAATTTGACAATGTGATCAATAAATGCCTGCGCCAGCGTCTTAGCATTGGTCAAACCAGGAAAAGGGATGAAATGCACCATTTTGCTAAAACGGTCCACCACCACCAGAATCACAGTCTTCCCCGAGGAACGAGGCAGGTCCGTTATGAAGTCCATGGACAGATGTGTCCAAGGACGGGAAGGAATGGGTAAGGTAAGGAGAGGACCTGATGGCCGTGAATGAGGGACTTTGGCACGAGCACGATGTGGGAGATAGGGAGTTGTTGGCCATCAAGTTGGCTTTTGAGGAATGGCGCCATTGGCTAGAGGGAGCCAGACACCCTATTACCGTGTTTACTGACTATAAAAATCTGGCCTACTTGGAGTCAGCCAAGCGTCTAAACCCGAGACAGGCCAGATGGTCTTTGTTCTTTTCAACCCTCAACCGACTTTCGAAGCGCAGGCCACCAGAATCTCCGAGCGATGAGATCCACTGTAGCTCTTGCCCCCGGGTGCCCAGCAAGGACCGTATCGTGGTGTTCCTTAAAAATCTTGTGTCTTAAAGCGAGAGGCACAAACAACCTCCCAGGAGGACAAAGATCAGGAGCCTCTGACTGGGCTGCCTGCACCTCTGCCTCCAATTCAGGAAAAAGAGCAGAGACCACCACACCTTCAGCCAAAATGGGACCCGGGTCTTCAAAATTCCCACCTCCCGGAAAACAACGTGACAGGGCATCTGCCTTCACATTCTTAACCCCAGGGCGGAACGTGATAACAAAATTAAACCTTGAAAAGAACAAAGACCATCTGGCCTGTCTCGGGTTCAGACACTTGGCTGACTCCAAGTAGGCCAGATTTTTATGGTCAGTAAACACGGTAATAGGGTGTCTGGCTCCCTCTAGCCAATGGCGCCATTCCTCAAAAGCCAACTTGATGGCCAACAACTCCCTATCTCCCACATCGTAATTTTTCTATAAGACGCCTGTCAATACGAACGGCCTGAGACATAGCAGAGTCCAAGGAGATAGGCCTCTCATGAAAAGCAAATGCATCTTTCAATCCCTCAGAAAGACCATGGCAATATTGACTTCGGAGTGCAGCATCATTCCATCCAGTATCAGCTGCCCATCTCCGAAATTCTGAGCAATATATCTCTGCGGATTGTTTACCCTGGCATAACAGACGTAGTCTAGACTCAGCCAAAGCAACACGATCCAGATCATCATATATCTGACCCAGGGCTAAAAAGAATTCATCCACTGAACGGAGGGGCCGTGCCCCCACCGGCAGCGAAAAGGCCCACGACTGAGCGTTACCCCTGAGCAGCGATATAATGATCCCCACCCTCCGTTCCTCATCACCAGAGGAATGGGGAAGAAGGCGAAAATGGAGTTTGCAAGCCTCTATGAAACACACAAAATTCTCACTACCCCCGGAGAACGTTTCCTGGAGCGAGATCTTAGGCTCAGAACAAACTCCATGAACGCAAGCTGAACCGGTCACTAGAAACTGAGAAAGAGTCTTACGGAGATCAGCTACCTCCAATAAAAGACCCTGAAAGCGTTCAGTCAAAAGTGAAACCGGATCCATGCTTGAGACGGTTTTGGCGGCTTATAATGTCACGGAAGGTGTACAGGTAACAAGACAATGCAAAATGAATGTATGACTCACTGGATCCAAAACTAAGGAACAAAAGGGAGACCCCTGCATAAGACCTGGCACTCTCCCTGACTGCTCAGCCTATGCAAAAATCCCAATGGTAGATGATCGCATATCCTCGTACCTCGACTGTATAACACCTGAACACCCTACAATAGTGAGGGGACACGACCACCGGCTCCCTACACTAGACACGGAGGGAGTCAGGGTCACCTGGGATCCAGCAAACAGGAAATCACAAAAGAATGTAACACTTATCTTGTAGAAGACTGGGAAATAGGATTAGCATGCACACACACTCCAGGAAGTTGTATAAGCCGCACACTAATGCATTATGGGGAGGAATTTAAAGGGATGAAATCAGTCCAACTACATGACAGCTGAGAGAGGCTAACGAGATGAAGAACTGAAAACCAAAACAAAGAATAGTTCAAGGAGGAGGTTCTGAAAGGCATCTGTCAGAGCTTCTCAGATGTCTGGTTTTGACAATACTATAATACTGCTCCCATGTACAAAAATATGACTACTATAATACTGCTACTATGTACAAGAATATAACTACTGTAATACTGCTCCCTATGTACAAGAATATAACTACTATAATACTGCTCCTATGTACAAGAATATTACTACTATAATACTGCTCCTATGTACAAGAATATAACTACTATAATACTGCCTCCTATGTACAAGAATATAACTACTATAATACTGCTTCTATGCACAATAATATAACTACTATAATACTGCTCATATGTACAAGAATATAACTACTGTAATACTGCTTCTATGCACAAGAATATAACTACTATAATACTGCTCATATGTACAAGAATATAACTACTATAATACTGCTTCTATGTACAATAATATAACTACTATAATACTGCCTCCTATGTACAAGAATATAACTACTATAATACTGCTCCTATGTACAAGAATATAACTACTACAATACTGCTCCTATGTACAAGAATATAACTACTATAATACTGCTACTATGTACAAGAATATAACTACTATAATACTGCTCCTATGTACAAGAATATAACTACTATAATATTGTTCCTATTTACAAGAATATAACTACTATAATACTGCTCCTATGTACAAGAATATAACTACTATAATACTGCTCCTATGTATAAGAATATAACTACTATAATACTGCCTCCTATGTACAAGAATATAACTACAATAATACTGCTCCTAAGTACAAGAATATAACTACTATAATACTGCTCCTATGTACAAGAATATAACTACTATAATACTGCCTCCTATGTACAAGAGTATAACTGCTATAATTCTGCCCACTATATACAAGAATATACCATTGCCTGTCCAAAAAAAAAGTTGCCAGAAAAAAAAGCCTTGGGCTTTGATCCCGACACGCATTCGCTGCGGCATTGTTTCGATAAGCTTCTGCAATGTCACAAGATTTATTTCCATCCAGTGTTGCATTAATTTTTCACCAAGATCTTGCACTGATGACGGTAGAGTCTGACCGCTTCGCAAAGCCTTCTCCAGCACATCCCAAAGATTCTCAATGGGGTTAAGGTCTCCTCTGTGGTGGCCAATCCATGTGTGAAAATGATGTCTCATGCTCCCTGAACCACTCTTTCACAATCCTGGCATTGTCATCTTGCCATCAGGGAAGAACAAATCCATTGATGGAGTAACCTGGTCACTCAGTATGTTCAGGTAGTCGCTGACCTCATTCTTGGAGCACTTACTGCTGCTGAACCTAGACCTGACCAACTGCAGCAACCCCAGATCATAGCACTGCCCCCACAGGCTTGCACAGGAGGCACTGGGCATGATGGGGGCATCACCTCATCTGCCTCTCTTCTTACCCTGATGCGCCCGTCAATCTGGAACAGGGTAAATATGGACTCATCAAACCACATGACCTTCTTCCATTGCTCCAGAGTCTAATCTTTATGCTTCCTAGCAAATTGAAGCCTTTTCTTCTGGTTTGCCTCACTGATTAATGGTTTTCTTACGGCTACACAGCTGTTCAGTCCCAATCCCTTGAGTTCCCTTCGCATTGTGGTGTGGAAATGCTCTTACTTTCACTATTAAACATAGCCCTGAGTTCTACTGTTGTTTTTCTTCGATTTGATTTCACAAAACGTTTAAGTGATCGCCGATCACGATCATTTAGGATTTTTTCTAAATGATCATTGCACCAGTTGGGGTTAAATAACTTGTTGCCAGATGAAAGATAATCGCCCATGCAGTAATTATTTAATATGAGGCTCAGAACTATTTGCTTAGTTAAATCCAGGTGGCGACTTTTTTTTTGGACAGGCAGTGTAACTACTGTAATACTGCTCCTTATGAATATGTAGAATATTTTCATATTTTTGGTGTAATATTTGTGGGCGGTTCTAGAACATTATATCACACTTGTAATTCACTCTACTTTCCTAGTGTAATATTAAAATCCACTAATTTTTACTGTATACCCTTCGGTCTTTAGCTGTTTAGAAGACGCTGCAGAGCAGGTTTTTCCAGATTTGAGGACTGTTTACGGAAACTTTCGTGACCGGAGCAAACTCTGGAAAATATAAGACCAAAATGTATTCAGCCTTTTGTATAATTCATCACTTATCTTGTAAGACGAAACCACCAAATCACGGTATTATTAACATTTCTGTCCCTGAGTCTCATAGCAACCAATGTCATTAGACTCTGTGCATGGCCCTGAATATAAACCTCCAGCAGCATGATTTAATGCTAGATAAAAATTCCTATTCCAGTTTATTGGCCTTCAGAGAGTATTTTAATAAATGGACACATTTCACATTGCCGGATCCCCACAAATACTCTCTTTGTGACCTGTGCTACAATTTATACCATGCAAATCCTCCTCCTTAGAATCATTGCTTTCTGGGGTGTAAAGTATATAGTAGGATAATAGCAATATCATAGGATAATAGGTGGATACAGTGTTTCGAACTAGGTGCTTACATTTTTTCTGGTCTGAGTCCGGCAACTCAATACCAACCGCAGTCTGATTTGCTAGATTGAAATTCTCCTGAGGGCCACAATAGCTCTTGAAGGAGGAATTTTCTTCTGAAATAGAAAAATAAAAAGAGTGGTGATCCTCTAGGGCAGATGTTACGAGCCCCCACCTATTAGTCAACTATCAGTGTCACCGCCAGGTCTGTGAGAAGGTCAGGCAGACGTTCTTCTCTACCTCTTGCTGTCACTACCAGAGCTTTGAGACGTTCTCACAGCTCTGTGTCTCCACCCCTGTGATGATGTCACTTAGAGTTTGGAGGTGTTCTCACTGTTCTGTTTCTCCGCCCCTGTGATGAGGTCTTTACTCCCAGCTGTCTCTCCTGCGTTTGATTTCCCTGCCTTTAAATCACCCCTCCTCCTATTGCAGGGCGTGGATTATATTTCTCTTTTCAGTTGTAGCTCTGCCTTGAGTATCTTCACTTCTTAAGCTACTAGTTCTCTGGACCTGTGTTCTGCTGCTGCAAGCACTCCGGATATTGCCAGCGGCCCTTGGATCCGTCTTCTCTGCGGCTGCAGCTCCATCAGCTAAGTGTGCAGACTTTGTTGTGTACCTGGTGATTTCCTGACTGGATCTGAGGTGGCCACGGTTTCCTCCATATTCTGAGCAGGGCATCGGTGGCCGTGCCCCTTCCACTATTGTAGGGGTTACAGGGCTTATCAGTCTAAGGTACGCGGGCATGCCTCGTTCCACCATTTGGATCCGGGCATGTGCTTTAGCAGCAAAGGGAGAGTGTTGAGGGTCTGACAGGGGTCACCCTTTCTCTTCCCTAGTTTGGGTCCGGTCAGTAGCTCTTCTTACTGTGTATGCTCTGGTTACCCTTAAACAGCCGTGACACTTGCATGACGTTCTTTGTTTTGGTTTCACTTTGTTATCTCCTTTCCTTCTCCCAGGTGTTACCTGTTTAGACTAATTGTCTCTCTTTATATTCCCTCCCATACTGCCTCACTTTACGGGCTATACTACTTCCTGGATGAGGTGTTCACTGCTGGAGGCTGCTGCTGCTGTTTGCTAAGATAAGTCTTTTTCTTTATTTGTGTTTCCTTGCTGGCTTGATTCTAGGTGACCCTGACTCCACCCGTATTAAGTGCAGGGAGCCGGTAGTTGTATCCCCTCACTATTATAGGGTCTTCAGGTGTCACACAGTCTTAGGTACGTGGGCATGCAATCATCTACCATTCAGACCCTTGCATGGGCATAGCAGTCAGGGAGAGCTCTTAGGGTTTTATAGGGCTCACCCATATGCTCCTTAGTTTGGGATCAAGCCAGTCGGATTTTTATTGTTAAGTTCCAGCTATCTGCAACATCAATCGTGAGAATCAGGCTAACCTTGATGGATTGTGCATAGAACTAGCTAAAGCTAAATTGTATATGGCTGCTTCCTGCTCCAGATTCCAAGACAGGGAACAGTAGGGGGAGTCTACTCAATAAGCTGGAATGAGGATGAATGGGGAAATAACAAGGTCCACCTCAGGTGCCACGCACATAGAAGATGAAAACAGCAAGGCTGAGGAACTTCTTTAGCCGCACATGATGGTACATTTTTAGAATGTTCATTAGGTCCTGTTGATCAGGTCCAGCAATCTGCTATAGAGTCCTGATGAAGACTCTCCATTCTCAAAATGCGTTGTGCCTTGAATAAAGCAAATCAAGATGTTCTACTTTTGTCCATGTGGTGACCAAGGTGGATCCTGTTATCTTATCCTCCATCCTTATTTTACTGAATATTAGCTCCATATGACAGTTTTGTTTCTCCAGTCCTCCACACTGTAGTTTATATAAGTTGCACAGTGCTCAATATAAGAGTGCCAGCAACAGAGTACCCCACCCCCCACAATGGTGCTTGAAACACAAGGCCTCCCCATAATAGTGTGTGCAACACATTTCCCCTAATGCTGTCTACAGCACAGTGCCCCTAAAATAGTCCAGCCACATGATGCCTGCAATATCAGTGAAGGCAACACAGGTCCCCATAATGGTGCCTTCAACACAGTGCCTTCAACAGTCTTCAACTCAATACCCACCCCATCCCACCCGAAGTAATGGTGTCTCTGCACAACAATGCCGCCCTTAATAGCCCATACACACAGTGCCCCAAATTAAAGTTGTCTACAACATAGTGCCCTCCATAACAGTCCAGACAAATAATGCATCTCTAACAGTCCCTGCAAACACAATGCCCCATAATGGTGTCTGCAACACAGTGCCCCCCATAAAAGTTCAAACAAACAGTGCATCTATAACAGTGCCAGCAACACAATGCACCATAAGGGTGTCTGGAACACAGTGCCTCCATAACAGTCCAGCCACACAATGCAACTATAGCAGTCCACTCACATAGTGCCCCTATAACAGGCCAGCGACACAATGCCTCATAATAATGTCTGCAACACAGTCTAGCAGCACAATACTCCCTAGTAACAGTGTCTGCAACACAGTGCTCCCCATAATAGACCAGCCACACATTGCACCTATAGCAGTGCTAGCTATGCAGTGCACCTATAGCAGTGCCAGCTACACAGTTTCCCATAATGGTACCTGCAACATATTGCTCCTATAACTGTCCAGCAACACAATGCCCCTCCCTAAGTAATAATGTCTATAATGCAATACCCAATAACAATGCCAGCAATACAATGGCCGCCATTAATGGTGTATAAAGTACAGTACCCAGTCCATACACACAGTGCCCTCTATAACATTGTCAGCAGCACTGTTCCCCCATAACATCCATGCACACAGTGCCCTTTATAACATTGTCAGCAGCACAGTGCCCCCATAACAGTCCATACACACAGTGCCCTCTATAACATTGTCAGCAGCACAGTGCCCCATAACAGTCCATTCACACAGTGTCCTCTATAACATTGTCAGCAGCACTGTTCCCCCATAACATCCATACACACAGTGCCTTCTATAACATTGTCAGCAGCACAGTGCCCTCATAACAGTCCATACACACAGTGCCCTCTATAACATTGTCAGCAGCACAGTGCCCCCATAACAGTCCATACACACAGTGCTCCCCATAACATTACCAGTGGCACAGTGCCCCTCACAACAGTTCCAGACACATAGTTCTGCCTAAACTGTGTCCCAATAAGTTTCACAAAATAACATAGTGGGCTTCATGCAGCCCCTGGACGGCAGGCTGTGCACTCCTCAACTAGATGGGCTTTTGTGTTTATAAACCATACTGTGTTACTACATACCTAACATGTGGCCATTCCTAGCCGTGTGCATGGCCGGAAGCCAGGAGAATGGTGGGAACAGGCCAGAGGAGTCACCAACATCAGTCCGATCATCTGGAGACCTTCTGAGCTCCAATACGTCTTCTTGAGTTGAAGTATTATTTTCTGTAATAAACATAGTTTGTTTGTTTTTTAAATCAAATCATTTTTATTGATTTTTTTTTCTTTCATACAGATACATTGTTACTATGTTGCTGATGTCATATCATCTGCCAGTCACATCCTGAGTTTATGGAATGTTCAGGCCCCGACAGAACACGAAAGAGCAATGTTGCTTCTTGTCAGCAGCAAACATTTTTTATTTTTTTTTCACACTGGTGAATTTATGACCTCTGGATTGCCTGTAGAGTGTATTTGATTAAAAAGTACTCAGACAATATTACACCAGACAGATCTTGCCATTTTAAAAGATTACATGTACTTTAGGATGTACTTTGCAGACAGCTGAAAATATATTATAGAGCACAGAATCTGAAGATGATGCTGTGGAGGTTTTAGAGAGTGATGGCGGACGCAGGAAAGAAATCCGCGATACAATGATACAGCTCCTTACATTCAAATAGACAATGAGGCAGATCTGCAACAACTGGCTCCAGCTGTATGTTTGTACCGAAGTGCGGTAGGCAATGGCGTCCTGATTTGTGCCATATTTCTATGGTGCCCGACAATCATTTTGTTTCCTCTCTCTTTATTTTTTTCAGATTATACACTAATATACGACACATTACATTCACATTACTTCATTTTTTCACATGCAAGAATAAATCTGTCAGCGACATTATAACAGAAACATCTTAGAATATAGGTATTTATGGAGCTTTGGGTACAGGTGGCAGCCATTTAGCATGCAGTAGCACGCTGCTATACAAAAGATAGCATATGCTGTGAAGATGCAAGATGTGCAGCACCTGAAACTAC
Source organism: Bufo gargarizans (assembly GCF_014858855.1). NCBI lineage: Eukaryota > Metazoa > Chordata > Amphibia > Anura > Bufonidae > Bufo > Bufo gargarizans. The sequence goes on along the minus strand of NC_058090.1, from coordinate 12,446,931 downwards.
GGATACTGGAAGCCTGTGCTAGCATTTCTCCTGCGGTGTTGCTATCAGTGTGTAAAGAGTGGGAGAAGACGGTTGCATTGACAATCCAACACAATGGGCAGCACATTGAACACATTTTATAAGTGGTCATAAACTTGTAAATAACTCATGAAAGAATAAAGTTACGACAAAATCAAGCACACCATTGTTTTTCTTGTGAAATTCCCAATAAGTTTGATGTGTCACATGACCCTCTTCCTATTGAAAAAACAAAAGTTGGATTCAAAATGTCCGACTTCAAAATGGCCGCCATGGTCACCACCCATCTTGAAAAGTTTCCCCCCTCACATATACTAATGTGCCACAAACAGGAAGTTAATATCACCAACCATTCCCATTTTATTAAGGTGTATCCATATAAATGGCCCACCCTGTAGTTTAATCACCAATACGACGTTTCAGTCCTCCTACTGGGACCTTTCTCAAGCAGTAAGAGGACGGAAACGTCGCATTGGTGATTAAAGAACACTACTATTGAAACTTGTTTTTTTTTGAGTGCCGTGGAATTTAGTTCGGATTTATAGGTGATATATAGATTGATAGGGGATAGATAGATTCTTTGTAAAGTATAAAGTATACTTTTACCCTATATGAAGTCTGGTAATATTTTTATGGGATTATAATTGGTAATTTACCATAGGCACAATTAATTCATTTATTTTTTTTGCACTAAATAATGATCTGATACATGAGTATTTGGTTGTGTACATGAGTATGAATATTGACTTCTGATATACAGTATGTGTATCCTTTTGGCTCACTATTTTTTGGTGGATATGTATAAATATATCAGGGGTCAGTACAGAGATCTCTCCCATCATCTATTTTTTCCCCAGGACGGTGACTGTGACGAGGGGACATCCTCTGCGTCTGGAGGAAAGAAGGTTTGTACACAAACATAGAAGAGGATTCTTTACGGTAAGAGCAGTGAGACTATGGAGCTCTCTGCCTGAGGAGGTGGTGATGGTGAGTACAATAAAGGAATTCAGGAGGGGCCTGGATGTATTTCTGGAGCGTAATAATATTACAGGCTATAGCTACTAGAGAGGGGTCGCTGATCCAGGGAGTTATTCTGATGCCTGATTGGAGTCGGGAAGGAATTTTTTTCCCTTTAAGAGAGGAAAATTGGCTTCTACCTCACAGGGTTTTTTTTTTTTGCCTTCCTCTGGATCAACCTGCAGGATAACAGGCCGAACTGGATGGACAAATGTATTTTTTTGGCCTTATAAAATATGTTACTATGTTATTGATTTGCCCTATCTCTTGTACACCCTGGGGTGTCGGTCATGTGTTTTAACGTGGCAGACAGCCATGTGTTATAGCATGATCAACGGAGTCTCCCCCATAGTCTCTCCCGATATTGCACATTTTTATTATCTTGTATGTGATTTGTGTGTGTTATCATATATTCAACCACACTTAGTAAATATGTTTATTCTCTTAGCCTGCGTAAACTTATTCATTCTCAAATCTTTTGAATTCACATTATATATATATATGAAACTAGATACATAACTAGATAGATAGCAATTTATGTGATTTGGTTGGACCCTCAATTAAACTTCCCAAAGTCCTGCTATCCTTATGGGTAGATTGATAGATAGAAGATAGATAGATAGATAATTAGGTAGGTAGATAGACAGACAGATATCATAAACAATGTTGCTCTCATGAACAGAATCTGACATGGGAATAACAGTCTCTGAGCATGAATGTGACAAGCAGACAGAAAGATATAAAGATATGTCTTTAATATCCAAAGTCATTTTTTAAACATAAAAGCCCTTAATTAAAGATGCCTGGTTATAATTTCTGTACCTCCATGACCTAGATTCAATGAAATAATCTATTCAGCGAGAGAAGTTTCAGTTCTTGCTGCAAAAGAATCCATACACACATTGTATACATGGAGTAAATTAACATATTTATAAGAAACGACTTTTCACTTTATAATCAGAAAAAGTAAATCCTGACATAGAAAATGTGTGTGCTAAAACGTTTGATAAAGAAACAGATCATTAAACTACATCCCAGATGATTTCCTGCAAATATTCTATATGTTTGGTTTAATGAAAAAAAATAAAAATAGTATTACCGTAAGTGTGTCTTCAACCACGTTCTAATGAGCTTAAAAGATGGAGAACCCTCTAGACACTGTTGACTTGCCTTGAGGGCATAACTAGAGAGCGATGATGTTAGCATATATAGTATAGAATTAGGTTAAGATAAAACTAATTCTATACTGTATATGTTAACATCATCGCTCTCTAGTTACGACCTCGAGGCAAGTCATCATTGTCTAGAGGGTTCTCCATCTTTTAAGCTCATTAAAACGTAGGTGAAGACACAATTTCAGTAATAATATTTTAGCTCCCTTTTGTCCTGGGTGGCAAAATTTAGCACTATAATTGAGCTCAATTTTAAGGTTCCCTCTCTGATATGCACCCAGGCTTGAACTGGCCCACAGGGGAACAGGTGAATACCCCGTTGGGTCCCTGACAAAGATGGGTCCTCAGTCCCACAAGTGTAAAATTTCACTAGCCTATATAAAAACTAGGTAGCCTATTTCAAGGCGTTAGCCCATCTAAAAAATTTAAAGCATATCACTAGGATATGCCATCAATGTCAGATAGATGGGAGTCACACTTCTAGGATCCCACTCTTATTTCCAGAACAGGGCCCCCGAAGTGAAGGAAAGCACATTGCACATACTCGGCGTGCTCTCCATTCACTGCTCTGTGACTGCTGAGAATAGTGGAGCCAGCAGCTTGGCCAATTTTGGGACTCTCATAGTGGTGAGGGGGTGGCTGTGCTAGCATTCACTTTGGGGGCCCTTTTTTGGAGATAGGAGTAGGTGCCAGAGGTGGGATCTGCAGTTTTCTGACTTTGATGGCATATGCTAGTGATTGATATGCCATCAATGTCCGAGTAAGGTCAACCCCCATTAACAAACCACCCAGTTTATTATCACAGATGCATTGGGTGGCTGAGATGACTTCTATGTACAGATGCAGCTCAGCCAGTATCCTCTTTTCTCAGGGACCCACCTTCTTGAAGTTGTTGCAGAGGCGTCCATAATCATCTTGTAACATCTTGCTGCCCGCCGTTTTGTGAGCAGATAACATTTTTATGTAGATATAGAGTGGGCCCCTAGAATTAATTTTACTGGTGGACTCTAGACACCCCAGCCCGACATTGTATGCACCCCACTATAACTGTCTATATCCAAGGTATTTACAAATTAGAGATCCAAAAATTTCGGAATTGGCAAAAAAAGTTTGATTCGGTACGGAATTATTTTATCTGAATTGCAAGTCCTTTAAATCCCACCCTCCCCTCTCTCTCTCTCTTTTTCTCTTTCTCTCTCTGGAAACATTTTACCCAAATAAATCTGAAGAAATTCTGATTCTGCCAATTCTAATAAATCAAACCGCTCATTTCTATTTCAAATCACTTTCTACAAAATTTCACAGTATGAATCTACATAGAAAGTTAAGAAAGTTGATGTGGATGCTACTTTATAATTATCCTATCTTAATGGAAATCCTCTCTCTCTCTCACTCTCTGCTGAGCTAATAGAAAGAAGCCAATCCGAAGAAGAAGAGCTACAGTGTAAAACATAGTCGAGGGTTAGCTCTTACTTTTAATTCTTTATCTAAAAACTTAACGTAATTAGTAGTTAAATTTTTTTTTTTAAGAGTTTTCTACTGATGTCCTGTCCACTGGATAAGTCTTCAATATCTGATTTGTTGGGTTCCGACACCCGGGACCCCGTCAGTCAGCTGCTTGAGAAGGCACCAAGCTCAAAGTTACGTCTCAGCCTTCTTGCAGATTTGCCTTGGCCATGTGACATCACGTTCATCGGTCACATGGCCTAGGTGCAGCTCGGCCCCACTGAAGTGGATGGAGCTGAGCTGCGAACCCAAATTGGTGACCCTGTGTTTAGTGAGCTGAGAAAAAGTAGTGTCACTACTGCGAGTAAAAATGCCTTCTCAAACAGCTAATCGGCGGGGGTTCTGGGTGTTGGATTCCCACCGATCAGATACTGATGACCTATTCAGAGGATAGTTTTTCAGTAGAAAAGACTTGGAAAATCTTTTTATGGATGAGCTGAAGATAATGAAACAGGAAGTGGATTTTAGACTCCCAGATACACCAACAGACATTGTAGTGATAGTCCTTGACCATAGTTATGGATTAATGGAGTAAAGCTAAAAATCAGCCAAGCAACTAGAAATTCAAAGTAAGTCAACAAAGTTAGGAAGAGCTACTAATACAATAAAAATGATCATCATATAAAAAAAAATTGTGAATCTTTCAAAAACCGTAAAAGTTTCTTCGACTCAAGTTTAGATTTTTCTTATGAAATGAGTTAATTTAAGGTGGTTTTAGATATTCTTCCACTAGACAATCCGAAGAGCCTGTCTTGAGACAATACAGAGGTTTGAGCTTCCATCACCCTGACATTTTGACATGAACTATACGCTTACAAGACCAATTAAAAATGTGAAAAAACATTATTGACATTTCCTCCGAAAGATGGAAAAGATTGAATGTGTTTTTATTTTTTTTGTTTCTTCAGATCTTTCACCCGCAGTTTTAAATATAATGATTAAAATCAATTTTTCAGAATGTGGTCTAGAATTGGTTGGTAAACAAAATCCCTCTCTAGGGCTCTAACTAAAAACTAAAAACCATTTTCCTCTGCTCTCGGAAATCGGGATGAGCGGAGGCGCAGAACGTTCTACGCCGTTTGCTGTTAGTTTAGGAGGGTTTGAGGAGGATAAACATGAATTATTATTCCACCTGCTTCCACGGAAAGCAACTCTTCGCTATTTCAGTTTATGTCAAAATGTAAATCTCCACACACTGTAATTACTATCACGTAAAATGTGTCATCAGATCTGTTTCATCCAATTAATCTCCATTTGTTACTCACCTGTCCCGGATGCAGCACCGCGCGCTGCCTTGCTCCACACATCTGGCTGGCTATCTATTTTCTTCTATTCTCCTTTCATATTTAAACCAGGCGCAGCCTGATTATCCAGGTTTGTTGTTTGCAACCCTACACGCCGGCCAAAAAGCACTGCTATTCCTGTCCTCAATTTAACTCTGCTACATCGGCCTCTGGTCCAACTGTGCTAACCAGCCTTTAGATCAGCTCTTATACTTCGGTCCTCAGTTAAATTTTGCTTTATCGGCCTTCAGCTCATCTCTGTTACACCATCCTCAGCTGAACTCTGCTACATTCGTCCTAAGTCTAGCGCTACAGCATGGAGCCTACAGCTCTGCTGTAACAAGTCACCATCTCTGCTACATTAGCCCTAAGCTGAACTCTGTTACACTTAGGCCTAAGTCCAGCTCTATGGCACGGGGCCTAAAGCTCTGCCATACCAAGTCACCATCTCTGCTACATTGGCCCTCCAGCTCTGCAACACCAGCCTTCCAGGTCTGAAGCACTGGTCCTTCAGCTTTGCTACACTGTTCCTCTGGCTCTGCTACTCTAGCACCACCGATCCGGGTTTTAGAATATGGCAATGAAAAGAAAAAAATATGAATTTTTAAGTTTTTTTTTGTATTAAAGCACAAGAAAAATGATATAAATATGGTATAATTGTAATCGTGCTGACACGGAGGATAAAGGTAATACATAATTTTGATGGCAATAGGAACATATAAAAAAACAAGACACATAAAAGTATGTCGGAATTTACATCAAGCTTTCACTACATCGTATGCCATATAACATGGTGCAATGGTAGAAAGTACATTTTGTCTTGCAAAAAACAAGTCCTCATATGGCTACATGAATGGAAAAGTTCAAATGTTATGGCTCCAGGAAGTTAGAGAGTAAAAAGCAAAAAAGGTAAAGCAAAAATTGGGCAAGTCATCAACGGGTTATTGTTACAAAAAGGTAATAATAACTGAATAAAACCATTAGGCCAGGCAGACATGAGCAAGTTCAATGCGAGAAACTCGAAGCGTGAGTTAGTGTGAGGTTCTGACCTATGCTCCTCTGAAATGATTGCACAGCATTATAATGATTTATAAAGCTGTACGACCCTGAGACTCCTGGAATGTATTCAGGGCCGTTTTTAACGCGGGGCAAAAGGGACAGCTGCCTCTTGAGCCCCACTGGCCACTGGTCACCAGGGGGGCGGCAGCAGGGCACAGGGAGATGAGTGGTTCCATTGTGGAAGTGCTCATCTCCATAGTCATCTGTATCGCTGTGGGGCAGGGGAGGGAGAGGCATCTCATTTCCCCGTTCCTCTAATAGGCTGCAGGCACTAGACCTGCAGCCTATCAGAGGCCGGTGCAGATGGCGCAATAATGTCATCGCGCCGCCTGAGCCGTACAGTGCAGAACACAGGCCGGAAGAGGCCTGCATCACATCGTTGCCAGCCTGATGGAGGTAAGTATAAGTGTTTATTTTTTATATGGTACTACTACATGATTGGGGGGCATCTATGGGGGCACCTGTTACTGGCACATGATTGGGGGGCATCAATTGGGGCACCTGTTACTGGCAAACTTTTGGGGTTCATCTATGGGGCACCTGTTACTGGCACATGATTGGGGGGCATCTATGGGGGCACTTGTTACTGGCACATGATTGGGGGGCATCTATGTGGGCACTTGTTACTGGCACATGATTGGGGGGCATCTATGGGGGAACTTGTTACTGACACATGATTGGGAGGCATCTATTGGGGCACTTGTTACTGGCACATTATTGGGGGGTATCTATGGGGGCACATCTTACTGGCACACTATTAGGGGGCACTGTGAGGGCATCTATGAGGGCACTTCTTACTGGCACATTATTGGTGGCACTTTTTACTGGCATCTTATTGGTTGGCACTATGGGGGAATCTACTGAGGCCACAAAGAAGGGGTATTTTATATGGGGGAAGGGGGGAGAGGAACACTATGGGGGCTTCTACTGATGCCACAAATAAGGGGTATTTTATATGGGGGGCTCTGCATAGGGATATTTTATACTGGGGCACATTATGGTGGGTACTATGGGGAAGGGAGAGAGGAGTACTATGGGCTCATCTATGGGGGGCACTAAGAAGGGGTATTTTATTCTTGCAAATTATGGGGGACACTGAGGGCATCTACTGGGGCACTATATATGGGGCCTTTTATACTGGTACATTATGAGGGCACTAGGAAGAAGGGCACTATGGGGCATTTACTGGGGGCACTATATAGGGGTAATTTACACTGGCACATTTTGGGGGCACTATGGGGACATTAAAAGGGGGTATTGTTTGCACTGGCACATTATAAAGAGAATTATTACTACTGGTGGGCTTTATGATGGGCTTTATTATTACTGGGGGTCTATGGGGATTACTAGTATGGGCACTATGGGAGCATTATTACTTCTGGGGCACAGTGGGGACATGTTGGGGGCACTGTAGGAGCACTATTACTACCATGTGTGCTCTAGCAGAGAATTATTCCTATTGGTGGGACTTTTGGGAGCACTATTACTGTGGGGGCACCCTGGCACAGTATCAGCTTACCACAATTATTTTTGGGGGACGTTATATTTACACTATTAGTGTCAGGGGCACTGTTTGCTGGGCGCAGTTATTTTAGGGCACTGTGTGCCAATAATTATTGAAGGGCACTATCTGCATGGTACTACTATTATCAGGGGGTTTATCTGTCTCTGCAGTATAGTATTGGGGAGCATGGCGGGCAGAGAATTGGCGGTGGTAGGATGATTTGTCCAGAAGATGGAAGGATGATGGAAAAGTAGTAAACTAAGATCTTGTTTGTCAAACTGCAGAGACGAGAAATGGCTAAAAAATGGTGTCCGGTCTGAAGGTCTGAAAGGAGAAGATGAGGAAAGAGAACATCTACATCAAAGAGACGTCACTAGATGTAAGAGGTACGGGGCGCTGTATTACCCTGTATGTAAGAGGTATGGGGCGCTGTATTACCCTGGATGTAAGAGGTATGAGACGCGGTATTACCCTGGATGTAAGAGGTATGAGCGCTGTATTACCCGGGATGTAAGAGGTATGTGGCGCTGTATTATCCTGTATGTAGGGGTGGATGAAGGGATTATTATAACAGTACTATCTGCACATTGTAAAAAAATAAAAGGAATATGCAAAATACTATATTTTTGTGTCAGAAGTTGTGCTTTTTTAATTTTTAGAATAATGATAAACCCTTTTTTTTTAATAAACTTTTGTGCTGATTCTTTTTTTTTCTCTATATTAAGGGACACTATAGTCACCAGAACCACAACAGCTAAACGTAGTAGTTCTGGTGTCTATAGCATGTCTCTGCAAGATTTTTAATGTAAATACTGACTTTTCAGAAAAAAGGCAGTATTTACATTACTGCCAAGGAACACCTCTCGTGGCCACTCATCACTATTAAAGTTTACCACTCTACGAGGTTTGTGGACACACGCTACAAGTTTCACAAATTCAACTCGCTCCTGTGTGTCTGACCTTACAATAAATACATTTTGTAACATAGTTACCTTTCAATATCACAAAACGGTATTTGGTATTCCTGGATATAGAATAACTTGTACAATATAGTGAATGAATTATTAATGGTGATAGAAAACACTGTAAATATAATTGGTGCTTTTCCCCCTTCATTTTAGTAATTCTATTTATACTCTTTAATATTATGCTTAACAAGAAAACAATAATATTATTTAGCAGCATTTTAGGCACAAAAAATCCTGTATAAATACCAGTGCAGGTCTATAGTGTAATGGTAATTCTGCTGGCTACTATAAGGAAGGTCTTGAGTTCAATTCCTACAAAAGAACTTGAAAACAGCTTATTTAAGGCTACATGCACACAACATTATGTGTTGTGTGGTCCGCAAATTGCGTATCCGCACAAAAAGGATGACATCTGTATGCCATCTGTTTTTTTTTTTGTGGATCCATTGTAACAATGCCTATTCTTGTCCGCAAAACGGACATGTTCAATTTTTTTTGCGAGGCTACAGAACAGACATACTGATGTGAGCAACACCGTATGCTGTCCGTTTTTTGCGGATCAATTGAAATGAATGGGTCCACATCCTATCCGCAAAAAAAATTTATGGAATGGATATACATTCGTGTGCATGAGGACTAATATATATGTACTGGGATAGAGTCCCTCCCAAACCCCTATCAAAAAGCCACATACTGTAATTTCATTAGTACATATTGAAGTGAATGCTGAGGAAGTGGGCCCTTAATATGTAAACGGGGTCATCAAGATGTAATTTTCCATCTACGTAAGTTATTTAACCAGCTAAGTAAAACAAATCTTTTTATAGACCCAAGGACTTTGCAGAACATGTCTTCCTCGTGTACAAAATGTATTCACCACCTTTCACAATAGAAGTTATTATATTACAAACCAGGTTTGACAATTTTTTTGTTACTGCATCACTGTGCAGAAAATCCCCCCAAAAAAAAGGTCACTTAAGGATTCTTTTTTTACAAACGATTGGAGTCACAAGCATATATTTTCCTGTCATATTCAAATTACCATGAAATGTAGTTACTGTCAGTGATATAAAAATAAACAAGATAATAGCTACTATAACAATGCCACATATTTACAAGAATAACATTACCATAAAACTATCATATATTACGAGAATAAAACTACTATAATTCTGCACCCTGTGTACAAGAAAATAACTACTATAATACTGCTCCTATGTACAAGAATATAACTACTATAATACTGCTCCTATGTACAAGGATATAACTACTATAATACTGCTCCTATGTACAAGAATATAACTACTATAATACTGCTTCTATGTACAAGTATATAACTACTATAATACTGCTCCTATGTACAAGAATATAACTACTATAATACTGTCCCTATGTACAAGAATATAACTACTATAATACTGCCTCCTATGTACAAGAATATAACTGCTATAATACTGCTCCTATGTACAAGAATATAACTGCTATAATACTGCTCCTATGTACAAGAATATAACTACTATAATACTGCCTCCTATGTACAAGAATATAACTGCTATAATACTGCTCCTATGTACAAGAATATAACTACTTAATACTGCTCCTATGTACAAGAATATAACTACTATAATACTGCCCTATGTACAAGAATATAACTACTATAATACTGCCTCCTATGTACAAGAATATAACTACTATAATACTGCCCTATGTACAAGTAATATAACTACTATAATACTGCTCCTATGTACAAGAATATAACTACTATAATACTGCTCCTATGTACAAGAATATAACTACTATAATACTGCTCCTATGTACAAGAATATAACTACTATAATACTGCCTCCTATGTACAAGAATATAACTACTATAAAACTGCTCCTATGTACAAGAATATAACTACTATAATACTGCTCCTATGTACAAGAATATAACTACTATAATACTGCTCCTATGTACAAGAATATAACTACTATAATACTGCCTCCTATGTACAAGAATATAACTACTATAATACTGCTCCTATGTGCAAGAATATAACTACTATAATACAGCTCCTATGTACAAGAATATAACTACTATAATACTGCCTCCTATGTACAAGAATATAACTACTATGGGGGCGGAGCTTGACCTTGAAGCTGAATGGCAGCAGCTTCCTGAGCTCCTCACTTCTGCTGGTGATTAAACCCCTTTATCTGCTATAAAAACGCTCACTAATGGGGAAATTAGGCAAAGACCGACCCAGGGAACATCTGGAGCTGACACCCGCTCGTTCGAAGCAGCCTGATATGGAGCAGTACCTCACAAAACAGGCGAAACTGCGTCCCACCGAGAGCTCCAAAATGGCGCCGCGAGCGCCGCAGCCATCAGACGCTGAAGACCCGTCTGAAGCGGGAAGCGCATCGGAGGCATCGGTATGCAGACTACCGCGGAGGCGCTCAAACCTATCTAAGGAAGTTCTTAAGGAGCTTCTGGATGCGGCTCTGGCTCCCCTGAAGAGGGATCTAGAGGATATTAAAGAGGACCTCCGGGGCCTAGGCCACAGAGTGATGGCGCTGGAAACTTCACAAGAAGCGATCCTTCTGCATGAAGGAAAGACCTGCCAGGCTCTACAGGCGCACCGGGATATGCTTAATGAAGCCTTACTCCGGATAGAGGACCAGGAAAACCGGAGCAGACGCCGGAACCTGAGAATCAGAGGCCTGCCGGAATCCATTGCGCACGAGGCCCTTCGCAAGGTGGCGTCTGAAATTTTTGCCCAGCTACTAGGCCCGGACCGGGCCGCCACGGTGGTGGTGGAGCGCATTCACCGCGCACTACGGCCAAAGCCGAAGCCATCGGACCCACCGCGCGATGTGATCTGCGGTCTGCTGAGTTATGTGGATACAGCAGACATACTCCGATCCGGCAGAGAAGCTGAAGACCTGAGGTATGCAGATTCCGCCATATTGTTCTTCCAGGACCTAGCGCCCACCACGCTGGCAAAGCGGCGCATACTCAAGCCACTACTAGAGGCCTTAAAGGCATCTGCCACACAGTTCCGGTGGCTATACCCATTTGGCCTAGCCATTTTGAAGAATGGCAGGCAGCTCACGGTCCGCACACCGGCGGATCTGAAGACCATCTGGGGTCCGCTGGGCCTGACGCCTATTGATGTCCCGTCATGGATGCCCGCAGACCAGGGGGATCCCTTACCTGCCCCTCCAAGCGTTGAGACCTGGTCAGAAGTCTCCCCAGGGAAAGCGGAGAGAAGCAAGAAAAGCCGCCAAGTCACCTGAGCTGCAAGTCTTAGCCTCCTGCTATCCGCATAAGGCTCCTCATCTCCCCTTGTACAGCAGATGCAGCTGTGCAGCATGATATCGGGCTGTATGCCCTTGTCTCCAGATCCTTTGATCGTTTCGAATGGAGAAGTTTTGTTCTGAGTTATGGACGCTATCCTGCTCTGCGGTTCATAGTGGCCTAGTTCAATGGCTGAAGATGACAGCTGACTGTGTGGCCTACCGTCCACTTGAATCCGTGTAGCCATGTCCTGGTTCGGACGGTTCTTATGGCTATGTTTTGTTCTACCCCAATTAGTCCAGTTATGGGGTTTCACCAGCTCCTCATCACATGAGGTTCATCCCCCTCCTGACAGCCTCTCAGCGGCTTTCAGTTGTCCCATGGAAGCCCCCCTCTGATGTTGGATCCCGGCTTACTGTCGCAATGAGAAAGGGTCCAGCTTGCATCAGATGTTTCATGGGACTTCCACAATGCGAGCTTGATTGCTTGGTTCAATTGTTTGTTTATTTGTCTTTAATTTGCTTTATCACCCGTTTGTTGTCTCCCCCTGTCTGTCCGTCTGTCTTTTTTCCTTTTGTCCTCCTTCCATGCTCTATCACGTTTTATTGTGTATTTGCATTATGTGTTTCTCAGGTGGCATATGCTCTTTTCCACTTTATACTAGGTTGTCATGACTACCTTTGTCGTATCCTCACTGAATGCCCGGGGTCTGAACGAGCCATGTAAGAGATCTCAGGTATTGTCGCTTTTGCAAAAAGATAAAACTTCTATAGCTTACTTGCAGGAAACACATTTTAAAACTGGGAAGGTCCCAAAATTGTCTACTGCAAAATTCTCCCAGTGGTTTCACAGCACCCATTCGTCGGCTAGCAGGGGGGTCAGCATTGCAGTGCACAAGAGTCTTCCGTTCCAGGTTACTGCGAACTCCACGGATCCTGAGGGGCGTTTTTTGTTCCTCAAGGGCCTGATTGCTGGCACCTCTGTTACCCTGGCGAATGTTTATGCCCCTAATAGGGGTCAGGTCCCATGGCTCGTTCAGACCCTTAAGCAGTTGAGCTCCTTTAAAGAGGGAATGCTTATTTTAGGGGGGGATTTTAATGTGGCCCTGGAACCGTCTCTAGACTCATCTGCAGGCAGGTCATCCATTACGCACAGACTCTTGAGGCGTCTCAAGATTTCTTTGAGGAGACTGGGAGTAATGGATGTGTGGCGCACATTGAATCCCTCCGGAAGGGATTATTCCTTTTATTCTCATGCCAAAACATCGTACCATAGGATTGACTACCTTTTTCTCTCATCAGTTAATGCCCCACTTGTATCTGGTGCTAAAATTGGGAACATTGTATTATCTGATCATGCGCCAATCTCCCTGACCTTATCTCTGACCGACCTCCCAAAGAAAGACTGGACATGGCGACTGAATGACACACTTATTCAGGACCCTGATAGTGTTTCCAAATTGTCAGCTTTACTGGCAGAGTTTTTTAAGATAAATGCATCCGGCCCGTCTGCTCCAACTATTCCCATTATTTGGGAGACGCACAAAGCTGTGATTAGGGGGGAACTGATTGCACTTGGCTCTCATATCAGGAAGAAGCGTTCCCAGGCCCAGAACCTGTTAGTGTCCCGTATTTCGGCCCTTGAGCTCTCACACAAGCAGTCCCAGGCCTCCCAAGTAGCTGCTGAATTATATGAAGCTAGGAATGATTTAAAGAATCTTTTAAATGTCACCTCTGCCAAATTGCTGTTTAGAGCGAAGTTTAAAGCCTACGCTCATGGTGACAAAGGAAATAAGCTAATGACAGCGCTCAGTAAGAAGCAACAGGCAGACTCCTTTATCCCTGCCATTAAAGACGCAGCGGGTATCAAACGTAAAACCACACCTGAGATAGCGAAGGCTTTTTGCGCCTTTTATTCCGGTTTATATAACTTACCCCCCCCCGAACCAGGCAACTCCTGATATGATTGCCAAGGCATCAGATGCTTTCCTTAGCTCGATTAATCTCCCATCACTGAACCCCTCTCAGGTCTCCCAACTCACCTCCCCGATTACAGATGAAGAGATACTGAAAGTATTATCTTCTATCCCATCTGGGAAAAGCCCCGGCCCCGATGGCCTAAACATTGCATACTATAAGACCTTTAAAGACACACTCCTCCCCTACTTTAACTCTCTATGCAACTATTTACTACAGGGCGGTTCTTTGCCCTCGCAATCCCTGATGGCCCATGTGACCATTCTCCCTAAAGAGAATAAAGATCCCCTTGAATGCGGCAGTTACAGGCCCATTTCATTATTGAATGTGGATGTCAAGTGGTGGGCGAAAATATTGGCCCAACGTCTTCAACAGATACTCCCAGATATAATCTATGGTGAGCAGGTTGGCTTTGTCCCTGGCAGACGGGGCACAGAGAACACCATTCGTCTATTGCATTTGATGTCTTGGGCGAGAGCTAAGGCGGTACCGGTAGCATTGCTGAGCACTGATGCAGAAAAAGCTTTCGACAGGGTGAGCTGGCCCTTCATGTCTAAAACAATGTCCAAATTTGGAATACCAGAACAATTTATTTCCGCTGTGTTCTCACTATATTTGGCCCCCTCTGCCAGGGTCAAAGTCAATGGAACCCTTTCCCTATCATTTGGCATCACAAATGGCACGCGTCAGGGATGCCCACTCTCTCCAGCACTATTTGTAATGGTGATGGAGACACTTTTAAGTAAAATTCGCCAATCATCTGGGATTGAGGGAATCACCATAGGATCTCAGAGACACCTGACTGCTGCCTTTGCGGACGATCTACTGGTGATGACCTCAAACCCTAAGACGTCTTTCCCCAAATTACTTGCTATTTTTGAAGAGTTTGGTTTTGTTTCCAATTTTAAGATTAATTACTCCAAATCCATGGCCCTCAATATTTCCTGCCCTGCTACTGTGGTGCAACACCTGAAAAACTCCACCCCCTTCAAATGGGCCCCGAAAGAAATACCATTTCTTGGCATCCGTGTCACAGCGGATCCCAAAGAGCTGTTCCCGTCTAATTACCTGCATTTACTGAAGTCGGTCAGGACACAATTACAATCCTTAAACATGCCATTTATCTCCTGGATAGGAAGAAAAAATTACTTAAAAACTTATATAATTCCTAGGTTTTTGTACCTTATACAGACATTACCTATATGGATTCCGCAGTCCTACTTCATAGAAGTTCGCCGGATGTTGTCCCTCTTTCTTTGGAGAGGTCGGTCCCCTAGAATAGCCTATACCATTCTGACTAGGGAGAGGAGGTTTGGGGGATTTGGGCTGCCTGATGTCCATGGGTACTATAAAGCAAATCTTATGTGCAGAGGTTTGGGCCTCCTTTCAGATCATTCTGGAAATATTTGTTCACGCTTGGAACAAGCTTTACTTACAGACCGGGAAAGGTTAATACTGTGGGGTGTTCGTTCGTGTCCTCCTACAGCCTCTAGATTGCCATTATTGTGGAGAGGGGTGCTACTCACCTGGTCTATGTTATATGGCTCCAAGACGCTTAAATTCCCCAGCCCCGACCTTCCGCTACATCTCCTGCAGTCCTTTATCAATCCTACGGTATCGAATGCTACGGGAGTATGGGCTTTGCTCAGAAATCACA
The DNA here is from genome assembly GCF_014858855.1 of Bufo gargarizans. NCBI lineage: Eukaryota > Metazoa > Chordata > Amphibia > Anura > Bufonidae > Bufo > Bufo gargarizans. The sequence goes on along the minus strand of NC_058090.1, from coordinate 12,431,489 downwards.
CTTTACAGGAGGTGGTGTCCGCAGGGGGAGGGCTGGATTGGGAGGGGATACTCGGATTGCCTAGGGTTAAATCGATAGCGTTTCTTCATCTTCATAGCTTTAAGAGAGATATTAAGCTTTTGAAGCTGCAGACCTCTCACCTTACTTCACCCACCTGGCTGGAGCAGAGGCTGAGGTCCGCTCGACCCTCCAGCAGACCCTTCTCAGTGATGTATAAAGAATTGCTGTCTTCTGCGTATTCTGAACCCCACTTCATAGGCTCCTGGGAAAAAGAATTATCCCTTACACTGTCTGACCCAGAGAAAGCCTTTATACTGACCCACTCACACGGCTTTAGCCGTTGCATTAAAATTCAGGAGAACTCGTATAAGTTGCTAACCCGCTGGTATAAAACACCTGAGTTCCTTCATAGACTTAATCCGGAGATTCCTGAGGTCTGCTGGAGGTGTGGAGCGGGCATCGGCTCTCTCTCGCACATATGGTGGAGTTGCCCCAATATTCGCCCCTATTGGAGACAGATAGAAAACGAACTGAACAAGATTTGTTCTACCTCCATTGTCTTGGATCACAAGTTGATCTTACTCTGGTGCCCAAACACGTCGCTCACCCCAGCTAAATCAGATTTACCTACTATACTTATCACAGCAGCCAAGCTCTTAATCCCCCTTCTATGGCGACAAACCGAGCCTCCTACTGTTATGAGGTGGATGGGAAAAATAGATCAGCTATACAGGTTCGAGGAGCTGGCCCATTGGGAATCACATACCCGTGCCAAGTTTCTGAAAACATGGAGCCCCTGGGAAAACTTTAAACATCCTGCCGGGTTAGAGCATCCACCCCCCCCCCCCTCCCCTTCCCCCTCTTTCCTCTTGTTTGTCTTCCAGTCCTTTTCATTTTCATTTCTTTTTGACTTATATCTATTGTGATATTTGGATTACGGTCCATGTGCTCACTTTTTGAGGATGTCTTTGTTCATCTCTGCTTTGAGCGGATTGCTGAAAGTGCCTGTAAAGATGTATTTTACTTCTGCCGTTTTTGAAGCTCCCTGTATGTGTATTGATGTAAAAGGGATCTTGTATCAGTACATTTCTGTTTGCACATGATATGACCAATAAAAAGAGAATTGGTTAAGAATATAACTACTATAATACTGCTCCTATGTACAAGAATATAACTACTATAATACTGCTCCTATGTACAAGAATATAACTACTATAATACTGCCTCCTATGTACAAGAATATAACTACTATAATACTGCCTCCTATGTACAAGAATATAACTACTATAATACTGCTCCTATGTACAAGAATATAACTACTATAATACTGCCTCCTATGTACAAGAATATAACTACTATAATACTGCTCCTATGTACAAGAATATAACTACTATAATACTGCTCCTATTTACAAAGATATAACTACTATAATACTGCTCCTATGTACAAGAATATAACTACTATAATACTGCTCCTATGTACAAGAATATAACTACTATAATACTGCTCCAATGTACAAGAATATAACTACTATAATACTGCCTCCTATGTACAAGAATATAACTACTATAATACTGCTCCTATGTACAAGAATATAACTACTATAATACTGCTCCTATGTACAAGAATATAACTAATATAATACTGCTCCTATGTACAAGAATATAATTACTATAATACTGCTCCTATGTAGAAGAACATAACTACTATAATACTGCTCCTATGTACAAGAATATAACTACTATAATACTGCTCCTATGTACAAGAATATAACTACTATAATACTGCTCCTATGTACAAGAATATAACTACTATAATACTGCTCCTATGAACAAGAATATACATTCCTGATCAAAAGTTTAAGACCACTTGAAAAATGGCAAAAAAATCCAATTTAGCATGGCTGGATCTTAACAAGGTTCCAAGTAGAGCTTCAACATGCAACAAGAAGAAAGGAGAGTGAGACAAAACATTTTTTGAGCATTCAATTTAATGAAAACAATGAATAAACTTAAACAGGCTGTTTTTCAGCTGATCAAAAGTTTAGGACCACACCTCCAAAAAAAAACTAAACCCACCCAAAACAGAAATCTAACTTCCAAACATGAACTCAGTAATAAGTAGCCGTTAATGTTTATCACTTCAAAAATTAGTTTCGGCATGCTTGATGCAAGCGTTTCCATGAAGTGAGTGGGAACATTTCTCCAAGTGGTAAAGACGGCCGCACGAAGGCCATCTACTGTCTGCAACTGTTGTCCATTTTTGTAAACTTCCCTTGCCATCCACCCCCAAAGGTTCTCAATTGGATTTAGATAAGGGGAACTCGCAGGAACGGCCAAAAGAGTGATGTTATTCTCTTGGAAGAAGTCCCTTGTCCTGCGGGCATTGTGTACTGTAGCGTTGTCCTGTTGAAAAACCCAGCCGTTACCACACAGACGAGGGCCCTCAGTCATGAGGAATGCTCTCTGCAACATCTGGACATAGCCAGCGGCCGTTTGACGCCCCTGCACTTCCTGAAGCTTCATTGTTCCACTGAAGGAAAAAGCACCTCAGACCATTATAGCGCCCCCTCCACTGTGGCGCGTAGAAAACATCTCAGGTGGGATCTGCTTGTCATGCCAGTAACGTTGGAAACCATCAGGACCATCAAGGTAAAAAATGTTCTCATCGGAGAATAAAACTTTCTTCCACCTTTGAATGTCCCATGTTTGGTGCTCTCTTGCAAAGTCCAAACGAGCAGTTCTGTGGCGTTCAAGGAGACGAGGTCTTTGAAGACGTTTTTTGTTTTTGAAGCCCTTCAGTCTCAGATGCCGTCTGATGGTTATGGGGCTGCAGTCAGCACTAGTAAGGGCCTTAATTTGGGTCAAGGATCGTCCAGTGTCTTGACGGGCAGCCAATTGGATCCTCCGGCTCAGATGACATTTTTTGGGGTCTTCCACTTGACTTTTTTGTTCCATAACCCTCAGGATCATTTAAGAAATTCCAAATTACTGTCTTACTGCGTCCCACCTCAGCAGCGATGGCGCGCTGTGAGAGACCCTGCTTATGCAGTTCAACAACCTGATCACGTTCAAAAAGGGAGAGTTTTTTTGCCTTTGCCATCACAACGTGTGACTACCTGACAGAAAATGACAATTAATCCACATCTTTGCACAGATTTGGCCTTTTAAAGGCATGTGGTCCTAAACTTTGGATCAGCTGAAAAACAGCCTGTTTCAGTTTAATCGTTATTTTCATTAAATTGAATGCTCAAAAAATGTTTTGTCTCACTCATTTCTTCTTGTTGCATGTTAAAGCTCTTCTTGGAACCTTGTTAAGATCCAGCCATAATAAATATGATTTTTTTTGCCATTTTTCAAGTGGTCTTAAACTTTTGATCAAGACTGTAACTACTATAATACTGCTCCTATGTACTGTACAAGAATATAACTTCTATAATACTGCTCCTATGTACAAGAATATAACTACTATAACACTGTTTCTATGTACAAGAATATAACTACTATAATACTGCTCCTATGTACAAAAATATAACTACTATAATACTGCTCCTATGTACAAGAATATAACTACTATAATACTGCTCCTATGTACAAGAATATAACTACTATAATACTGCTTCTATGTGCAAGAATATAACTACTATAAACCTGCCTCCTATGTACAAGAATATAACTACTATAATACTGCCTCCTATGTACAAGAATATAACTACTATAATACTGCTCCTATGTACAAAAATATAACTACTATAATACTGCTCCTATGTACAAGAATATAACTACTATAATACTGCCTCCTATGTACAAGAATATAACTACTATAATACTGCTCCTATGTACAAGAATATAACTACTATAATACTGCCTCCTATGTACAAGAATATAACTACTATAATACTGCTCCTATCTACAAGAATATAACTACTATAACACTGTTTCTATGTACAAGAATATAACTACTATAATACTGCCTCCTATGTACAAGAATATAACTACTATAATACTGCTCCTATGTACAAGAATATAACTACTATAATACTGCCTCCTATGTACAAGAATATAACTACTATAGTACTGCCCCCTATGTACAAGAATATAACTACTATAATACTGCTCCTATGTACAGGAATATAACTACTATAATACTGCTCCTATGCACAAGAATATAACTACTAAAATACTGCTCCTATGTACAAGAATATAACTACTATGGGGACGGAGCCTGACAGCCGACCGGGACAGACGCATGTGAGAGAGCTCCTCTCCATGTGAGTCAGCAAACTAGTAAATTCTGCTATCTAGCCGTACAAGAATGGGCAAAGTAGGCAGATTTATCCCCAGAGATAAACCAGAACCCAGCAGGTTGGACAAAAATCCACAAGAAATGGACAAATTCCTTAACAAGAAGCCTCCGGCCGCAAGTGCTGCTAAGATGGCGCCGCATGAACAAGACGAGTGGCTGCAAGACGCAGAGGGAGCGGAAGGCGTCTCTCCAGATTCAGACACCCGGTCCCGTGCAAACGCATCGGCACCCATTTCACGCCAGTTTATACAGCAAGCTCTGACAACAGCACTGGCTCCGGTGATACAGGATCTCACAGAGATCAAGAACGATGTGAAACATATTGGGCATCGGGTGGACAAGTTAGAGCACAACCAGGCAGCCATTTTAACTTTTGCTCACACTCTGGGCGGAAACAGCGCAGCAACTGCCTCTTCGCTGGATAATGCTTTTGACTAATAGAAGACCAAGAAAATCGTAGCCGCCGAAAAAACATCAGGCTGCGTGGTCTCCCAGAGCTGGTACCGCATGACGCACTACCAGAAGCAGCTGCCGCCATTTTTTCAGACCTATTAGGAGCGGAGCGGGCTGCTGAGATCTGTGTGGAGCGAATACACAGAGCATTGAGGCCGAGACCAAAAGACACAGACCCACCTAGAGACGTAGTTTGTGGTCTGCTACGGTACATCGATACGGCAGCTGTTCTCAAAGCAGCCAGAGAACAGAGGGAGCCGACCTATGAAGGAGCCAAGATTCTGCTATATCAAGACCTAGCACCCTCGACCCTAAGCAAGCGGAGAATCCTGAGGCCACTCACAGATCATCTAAGGGCACTCAAAATACCCTATAAGTGGCTATTTCCTTTCGGATTAACCTTCTCCTCGGAGTGCAAGAGATGTACGATACGTACACCAGCGGACTTACCGGCAGCATGGTCCCTTCTCCAGACGACTCCACTGGACATACCATCTTGGCTACCGTCAGCCGACACAGGAGTCCCGTTGCCTGACCTGCCGGTGGAGCAGAGGTGGATCAAAGCAACAAATAAAAGGAAGCCCAACATCAGGCCTTGAGCTGCAAGTATGGTTTAACAGCATTGCCTTTGCATATAAGATGGCGATTGTTGGAAGCGGGAAGGTCGGACTAGGCCACACTGTGGACGTTTTTTTGGTGCACCATTCTGCAAGTATACTGTAAAACCATTTCTGTCTACTTTATTCACAGCCGTTTGTGAGACGCCTAGCCGCCGCCTCGTGGTTGGGGTTCCAGATGGGGCCCTGGCTGTGATGCCGCGGATGGGCCGCTCCATGGCGGGTTGTTCCAGTTAGGTGAAATACGGTCGCTGCGGTACTCCTCTCCTGATTTCGATTAGAGGACGCGGTCACCTATACACGCATGTGCCGCATATAATGAAACTTGTGGTCAATGGTATACTAGTCCGCCTTACAACATATACACTGTGCTAAGGTGTAATTAAGACAGAGTGTGGCCCTAGGGCCGGTCAGGCTAGGTTGTTATGCTGTTCAAAACACTTGATTCTGTTTGCCATGACCCATGAGACAGGTTGGCTTTCTCCCCCCGTATTGCCACCTGCCTTCAGTCCCAGATGGCACGCACCAGGGAACCACTGGCGCAATCCTGGTGCTAAGCGCCTTAGTACAGGCTGGCTTGGGCCATTTGCGCTTTGCCTTTTTGTGATGGGCTGCGCGTTAGGCACAAGTCACCCGACACACATGTTGGAGATTTACTCCATTTTTCAATTGTTCGTACTGTTTTTTATGTTATTGAGTTTCCCTGGTCACACACATGCATCAGAACCATTGCTCGCTCTGAAGAATCTAACCAGAACATATCATGGCATTGATTAAATGTACATCATTTAATGTCAGAGGGTTTAACACCCCGCAGAAGAGGTCACAAGTTATAAGGATGATGAAAAAGTTGCATACTGACATTTGTTTCCTGCAAGAATTGCACTTTAAGTCGGCGCATGTCCCCACCCTCCCTAGAACATATTTTCAGCATTGGTTCATTAGTGAATATAGCAAGGCAGCTAGGGGTGTGGGCATTGCCATATCTAAGAAAGTCCCCTTTTCAACTGATTTGTAAACAAGAAGACCCGGAAGGGCGCTATGTATTCGTGAAGGGCTCAATTGGTACTCAGGTAGTGACTCTTGCCAGTTTATATAGCCCTAACAGAGGACAAGCAAAGTGGCTTATCAGTACTCTGAAGACGTTTGCCTCCTTTGCATGAGGGGATAAGACTAATAGGGGGTGATCTTAATATGACGCTGAATCCCTTAATGGACGCATCTGACGGCACTTCGCAATTAACTCAGGCGGTCATAGGTAGGGTTAATAACTACCTAGCTGATGCCAATCTAGGTGGATTCATGGAGGACTGCTTCACCCTGTTGACAAAGACTTTTCTTTCTTTTCAGCCCCACACAACACCTATAAGAGGCTGGACTATGTCCTGATCTCTGGCAGCTGTGCGGACAGGTTGGAGCGGTCCACCATTGAACCCATTACGGTTTCTGACCATGCCCCAGTGACTATCTTACTCCAATTCCCAACTTTGCCAATTCACACTAGGCAATGGCGGTTAAATGAGACACTCTTAGATAAACAATCGGATCTGATTAACCTCAGCCAGAAGTTGACCTTGTTTTTTATGGAGAATTGCACGGAAGGCATGCCGCTCACAACTGTCTGGGAGACGCACAAACAAGTTCATGAGGGGGGAGCTCATTGCGCTGGGCAGCGGAGTCAAAAAGGCCAGACAGGAGCACTTAAATAGCCTACTTAGGCAAATAGCTGATATTGAATCGCTACATAAGAGGTCTAGAGCCATAGAAGCTAGAGATAAACTAAACGTCTTACGCAAACAGCTGACAGATCACCTAAATATATGCTACGCGAAAACGTACCAGTATTCGCAATTCGCTTTTACTCCCATGGAGACAAGGGCACGAAACTTATGTCCACTTTGCTTAAACAAAAAAAGGACTCTATGTATATAGCAGGTATTGACACGAAAGATGGCACCACCCTACATAAAACGTCAGATATAGCCATTGAGTTCCAAAAATTTTATAGCGACCTTTATGGACTCCCAGATGAGGTAGCAGGATCCACAGAGGGAAGGGTTACCCTGATAGATAACTTCTTAAACCATTTACAGCTGCCCACCTTAACTGAGGAAGAAGGTCAAGCTCTATTATCCCCTGTAACGGAGGAAGAGGTAGATAAACTACTGGGTTCCATGCCACTAGGGAAGAGCCCAGGCCCAGACGGCTTCCCAGTGGGTTATTATAAAAAATTCTCTAATGTACTGACTCCCTACTTGGCTGCCTGGTGCAATGAGCTCCTGAAAGGATCCCAGTTACACAAGCAGTCCCTTGAGGCCACAGTCACTATCCTACCCAAACCAGGGAAGGACCCTAAATTATGTGGCAGCTACAGACCAATCTCGCTTTTAAATGTAGACGTTAAGATCTGGGCGAAACTTTTGGCTTCTAGGATAAGTGCTCTTCTCCCTAGACTTATAAACCCTGAACAAACAGGTTTTGTACCTGGCAGGGAAGGTAGTCACAACTCGTGTAGAATCTTGTCCATTATGCAGTTAGCTGTTAAAAAGAGGATTCCCCTGGTCTTGCTGGGTATAGACGCGGAGAAGGCCTTTGATCGGGTGAACTGGACCTACATGATTAGTACCTTGGAAAAGTTTGGTTTTCCTCAACAGTTTCGAAACGCTATCATGTCACTGTATGGTGACCCAAGCGCCCGGATCAGAGTTAATGGCACTCTGTCACCTCCCTTCCCCATAAGGAATGGGACGAGACAGGGTTGCCCGTTATCGCCTGCTCTGCACATACTAGTAATGGAAACATTGCTTCAAGCTATTAGGGAACATCCTGGTATCAAGGGCATTAAATTGGAGAACAGCTCTACTGAACATCTTAATGCAGCATATGCAGATGACCTTTTGGTTATGGTTTCCAACCCGGTCGAGGCCTTCCCGCATCTGTTAACCCTGTTCGAGCAATATGGACAGGTGTCCAACTTCAAAGTAAATCCCACAAAGTCAGAGGCTATGAATGTGTCGGCATCAGCCAATCAGATCAGTCTACTTAAATCCAATACTCCCTTTATATGGCAAACGTCTCACCTGTCCTACCTGGGTATCAAAATTCCCTGTAAACTGGATAAATTATTCCAACTAAATTACGCTGCATTACTAAAGGATATCCAACAACAGTTACACACCCTGCAAATTCCATATGTTTCGTGGATGGGCCGGAAGAATATGCTGAAAGCATTTATTATGCCTAGATTATTGTATACCATGCAGATGCTGCCTGTCTTTCTTCCCTCCTCCTTCTTTACGCAAATCAGACGACTCTTTAGCACGTTCCTTTGGAGGGGGAGGGGAGCGAGACTGGCGCATCACACGTTGATATTGAGGAAAGCTCAAGGAGGGATGGCTTTACCCGATGCTCATCAGTATTATAAAGCCATACACTTGAAGAGGTGGTTGTATATTCATGCCCCATGGTCCAACATCCTGGGTAGAGAAATAGAGATTGCACAACTTGATAGGAAACAGAGGGCGGGTTTATGGGGCCTGAACTCCTCTTCACTACATTCACATGTGCTGCTCAAAGGCACAGCAGCGGTTGTTAGACAACTAAACAAAGATAAATACTTGCTATCTGCTCCGTCATCATTGATGCCAGCTGACCTAGCTCCATTCCTAGTTAGACCCAATGCAGAAACTGTATCGCCAGCATGGAACAGAATGCACTCTTACACAATAGCAGAATTTCTAGATGGGGCATCAAATGCTCTTCATGACCAACACCCCATGAACAGCGTCCTGTCATCTTGCAATTTTTTGGACACCATAGAATTTAATTCTGTCAGCAAACCACTATTAAAAGATAGACAGAGTAAAACAGAAACCACTTGGTTTGAGAAGTTGATGCATTTAGAGTCCTCCCCCAATAAACTAATATCTAAACTATACTTGGTACTTACCGTCCAAAACCCTATAGGGATCCCAAATTATTTGAAAACTTAGGCCACAGAGTTGGACTTAAAATTCTCGGAAACTGACATATTGCGCATTCACGCACATTCACATGGATTTTCCAGATGTGTAAGGGTACAAGAGCACTCATACAAGTTACTAACTCAATGGTACCAGACCCCGAAACAATTATTCGTTAAAGGTCTCTGCACATCTGACTTGTGCTGGAGGTGTAAGGAGGCGAGTGGATCGCAAACACATATATTTAGGTCGTGCCCAAAGATACGAGGGTATTGGGGGGGAGTCTCGGAAGTAATAAATAAAGTCATGAATAGTAACATTCAGCTGTCACCAGAATTGGTGCTCCTCTGGCTTCCCACACCAGCCCTGTCCCCATCCAAATCAAGCTTACCTACACATTTAATACAAGCTGCGAGGCTTCTAATACCACAGAAGTGGCTCAGTGAGGAACCACCTGCACTTCCACATTGGGAGACAAAAGTGGATCAGATATGTAGAATGGAGGAGCTGGCTGGCTGGGAGACCAGACGAAACGAAAAGTTTTTGAAAATCTGGACCCCATGGTTGACATACAGGAACCAGAGAATAGAACCACTGGCTCACTAGGATGCAAGAATTGTAATTTGGTGAGTCTCCATATCATAATACCATTCTGTGACCACTAAGGTTCAGCGCTATCTGTAGAGCGTTCATAGGTAGAGTTCATATGAAAGCATTGGAAGTATGTGTGTACAGGAGGGTCTTTACCTCCTCCTTGCCGATAATGATTGTAAGGGTACACATGGGTTCACTTTAGGAGATATAAATGTCCCTCAATATTAACTAACTTATGCATATGTGTATAAAGCTTATCGATGAAGGACACAACTATGTTTCTGTAACATGATTCATCGCAAGATCTAGGGTATTTGTGAAAACCCCTGTATAGTGCTCGTTATAACCTCTCAGCAGCATACCTCAATGTATAAGGTAAATGAACACGTGTATTACCTGTAGCGAAGTATATTGTCTATATAATAATTTACTTTGTCTGGCGACATGTGGAGTTGGAATGTTCTGTCAATGTTTTGATGGTTATAACTGCTATCAATAAAAAGAAATTTGACAAAGACTATAACTACTATAATACTGCTCCTATGTACAAGAATATAACTACTATAATACTGCTCCTATGTACAAGAATAAAACTACTATAATACTGCTCCTATGTACAAGAATATAACTACTATAATACTGCTCCTATGTGCAAGAATATAACTACTATAATACTGCTCCTATGTGCAAGAATATAACTACTATAATACTGCTCCTATGTACAAGAATATAACTACTATAATACTGCTCCTATGTACAAGAATATAACTACTATAATACTGCTCCTATGTACCAGAATATGACTACTCTAATACTGCTCCTAGGTACAAGAATATAACTACTATAATACTGCTCCTATGTACACGAATATAACTACTATAATACTGCCTCCTATGTACAAGAATATAACTACTATAATACTGCTCCTATGTACAAGAATATATCTACAATAATACTGCTCCTATGTACAAGAATATAACTACTATAATACTGCTCCTATGTACAAGAATATAACTACTATAATACTGCCTCCTATGTACAAGAATATAACTACTATAATACTGCTCCTATGTACAAGAATATAACTACTATAATACTGCTCCTATGTACCAGAATATGACTACTCTAATACTGCTCCTAGGTACAAGAATATAACTACTATAATACTGCCTCCTATGTACAAGAATATAACTACTATAATACTGCCTCCTATGTACAAGAATATAAGTACTATAATACTGCTCCTATATACAAGAACATAACTACTATAATACTGCCTCCTATGTACAGGAATATAACTACTATAATACTGCTCCTATGTACAAGAATATAACTACTATAATACTGCTCCTATGTACAAGAATATAACTACTATAATACTGCTCCTATATACAGGAATATAACTACTATAATACTGCTCCTATGTACAAGAATATAACTACTATAATACTGCTCCTATGTACAAGAATATAACCACTATAATACTGCTCCTATGTACAAGAATATAACTACTATAATACTGCCTCCTATGTACAAGAATATAACTACTATAATACTGCCTCCTATGTACAAGAATATAACTACTATAATACTGCCTCCTATGTACAGGAATATACCTACTATAATACTGCTCCTATGTTCAAGAATATAACTACTATAATACTGCTCCTATATACAGGAATATAACTACTATAATACTGCTCCTATATACAGGAATATAACTACTATAATACTGCTCCTATGTACAAGAATATACCTACTATAATACTGCCTCCTATGTACAAGAATATAACTACTATAATACTGCCTCCTATGTACAGGAATATACCTACTATAATACTGCTCCTATGTTCAAGAATATAGCTCCTATTGTACAGTTTTCTATGGTATATGACTGGAATTTGTTGCAGAAAAATAAATAACTAAAAAAAAACACAATGAAATTCCACAACGCATATAAATAACAAAATTACATTTCTGCCATGTGATACAGAAACTGAAGTTACATATATCTTATCAAAAATACCAGATACTACCCTTAAAAAAAGCTTTAAATTTATAAATATTTAAGCCTCAGTCAACTAGTGATAAGAAAAGTCCCACAATGAGGCTGGGAGAACAGCAGACAGATGCAATTTGTAGTGAATTTATTTTACTTTGCAGCATGACAGAGCTCAGCTGTGATATGAAATAGACTCACTTCAAATTGCATTTGAGTGTTTGTCTACGATCCACCTTTTTCTACCTGCAATGGAATCTGGGGGAGTGTTCTTAAGGACATGGGTAATATTAGAAAGCAAACATAAGGTCTAAATATGTCATATTGCAAACTAAATGTGCCAATTAATAAAATAAAGGTCATTGAACATCCTGGGAAGAGCCGGAAGCTATTTCCTCAATTTTTTTAAAAGCCATTTTCGGTGGGGCCAGTTGGCTATCTAATATGTTGGGGGAACAACTGACTCTCCCCCAACAGATAATAATTGGGAGAGAAAAGAGTCTGCAATCCTGAATTTCAATATCCTTTCTATTCTTCCAAGAGATAAGTCACTGCCAGGAATTTCTGGCAAGGACATAGGTGCCTGGAGAGGACAGAGGTGTTTAGAAGGAAGAGATGTTTTTGGAGGAGACAGAGGTGTCTGGCGAGGACGGAGGAGTTTGGTGGGGATACAGGTGACTGGAAAGGACAGAGGTAATTGGAGGGAACAGAAGTATCTGGAGGACAGAGCTGGCATTGGCTTTCTCCCATCTCCACATTGAAAACATATATGTAGAGATGGCCTTGCGGTTCGCCCGGAGGTCGTTTCGCGGCGAACTTTGCTTGTTGGCGATTTGCCGAACATGCGAACATATGGCGATATTTGCACGCGCCTTTTTTTTTTGCATATCGCCGAACTTTGACCCATAACACATCCATCAGGTGGGACAGGACAGCCAATTGAGACGTTTCAGCACATGGACACACCACCACCACCCTATAACAGAACCCGATCTGGCAGCCATTTTATATTCAGTCTTTTGCCAGTGTAGGGAGAAGTTGCTGTGTGGAGCAAGGACAGACTGTTAGGGACACCAAACGCTTGCTAATAGGGCCACAAAAGTCCTTTTATGGACTGGCATAGGTCTGCTATCAATAGGTGTGACACACAGAGGGGTGTGATATACTTATAATAACATAGAAAGTATATTATAGTGCATTTGTATTGTGCAGCAGTTGTGTGCAGTTCTGCTGCAATACAATACTGCTATATAGAGGGACAAACGCTATTGGAATAACTAATTGCAACTGGTGTGATATACCTGTTGCCCCCAAAAAACTGATTATGGGGGGCGATATACCTGTTTCCACAAAACACTGATTGAGGGGTGTGACACACCGGCTTCCACAAAATATTGATTGAGGGGTTTGATATACCAGCTTCCAGCAAATACTCATTAAGGGGATCTAGATACCTGTTTCCACAAAATACTGATAGAGGGGATTGATATACCGGCTTCCACCAAATATTGATTGAGGCCTGCAATATACCTGCATCCAAAAAAACTGCTCTTCTATAGGGACTTTGTCACAGGGTCATTTTGAAAATGACATGCAGCGGAAGAGGCAGGACATTCCGCAGAGATGGTAGGGGTAGGACAGGTGCACCAGGCCGGAGCCTAAGTGGGAAGTTGGAGAAGGTGCGTACGATTACGTCAAAGGACGCACCAGAGTTGGTTGAGTGGCTCACTCAGCCTTCCGCTTCTGCACCCTTCTCATTTTCTTTATCTGCACCCTCCACAATCTCTGCTGTGCGCACCCCCAAAGACACTACCACCATAGCCCCTCCACTCAAGTCAGAGGAATTATTTTTCCATCCATTACCAGAACTTACCAATGCACAGCCTTTCTTGGCATTGGATCAGGAGGTAGCAATGGCTGCCACCCAGTGGTCTGACGACAGTACACAGATCAGGTGGAGAAGCAGGCAGAACTCGCAGTGCACAGGAGGCAAAAAGCAGACTGCAAATGTATCTGGAGCGAGCCATCCACCATGCACGGTCACATCTGGCGCTCCTAGGACGCCGACACATGGCTCCGCAGTGTGGGCTCTTTTTAACGTGTCAGCTGCTGACAATAGTGTTGCAGCCTGTGCTGTCAAAGCATAAGTCGTGGTAAGCCCAACACTCACCTAGTAAAGACCTCCTTAAGAAGGCACCTGGCCTACCATCACCGAACCCAGTGGGAGCAACACCGTCAGAACCCACAAAGCCAATCTCCCGGCACTTCACGTCTTGCCTCTTCTCCTTCTCAACTCTCCTCCAATTTGTCCTACACTCCACCTTCCACTGTGCCATCGCCCAAATGTTCGAACTTAAAAAGTTGATGACATCGGATAACCCTCTTGCCCAACGGCTGACCGCTGGATTGTGGGAACTGCTAGCCCGCCAACTACTAGCAAATAAACTTGTGGACTCTGAGGCCTTTAGAAAATTTGTGGCCATTGGCATACAGCAATGGAAGGTCCCTGGAAGGAAATATTTCTCCCAGAAGGGCATCTCAGAGCTTTATGGCCACGTTCAGTGGCAAGTGAATGTATGTCTGGCACACAGTGTCATTGCCAAGATACATCTGACCACAGACATGTGGTCTAGCAAACGTGGGCAGGGAAGGTACATAACTTTTACTGCCCACTGGGTGAACCTTATGATGGCTGTGAAGCATGCAACCCGTGGCACCCATGTGGATTTGGTGTTACCACCACGGATTGCATGCAGGCCTGCCTCTTCTTCTCCTCCCCATACTCCATTCTCTGTCTCCTCCTCGGCTGACTCCTCCTTTTCACTGCTAACGCCTCTTCCGCTGCACCCCCCAAGCTCCCCAGAAGCTATTCGACGTGCCAGGTGAGACGTTGTCATGCTGTGCTACGGCTGTTGTGCCTAGAAGCCAAGAGCCACACCGGTCCTGCACCGCTTTCAGCTCTGTGGTCATAGGCCGATCAGTGGCTAACCCAGCTTAGTTGGTAAAGTGGTGTGCGACAATGGTGCCAATCTGCTGAGCACGCTGAAGCAGGGCAAAATGACACACGTGCCGTGCATGGCAGACGTCCTGAACTTAGTCATGCAGCGAATCGTTGGCAAATACCCAAGGGTCCAGGACGTCTTGCGGCAGGCCAGGAAAATCTCTGGCCATTTTAGAAGATCTTACACGGCCATGGACTATCCTTGCAGAACGTTCAGCGGCGATGCCACCTGCCCATCAGAAGTCTGATTTGTGACAGGCCGACGTGCTGGAACTCCACCTTGTATATTCGTGATAGGCTTCTCCAGCAGCAACTGGTGCAGTTAACGACTACCTGTACGAACTCTGCAGCAGGACAGGTTCTGGGGAGCTTGGTTTCTTTTCACTGGCCAGTCGCGCTTACTTCTGCGGCCATTTGATGAGATTACCAAACTGGTCAGCCGCAGCCAGGGAGCCATCAGTGACATCGTGCCTTACGCCTTCTTTCTGGAGCATGCATTGCATTGTGTCATTGATTAAGCCGTCGAGGAGCAAGAGCTGGAAGATGAGGAAGTCGCCATGTTGAATGAATTCCCAGGGGGGCTACTCCATCTGAGACAAGTCAGCAGGAGTCTGAAGAGGAGTCAGAGGAGGATGGTGCCTGGGGGGAGGAGGAGGAAGAGCAAGAAGAGCAGGCATTAAATTTTTTTGGGATCCCTGGTGTTGTCTGTGGATGGGGAGGAGACCGAGGACGACATTTTCCTGGTCGACGAGCAGGAGCCAGGGCGTTCCACTGCTTTCAATTTAGTGCAAATGGGGGCCTTCATGCTCCAGTGTTTGAAGAGGGACCCCCGTATAAAAATCATAAAGGGCAAGGACCAGTACTGGGTGGCAACGTACTTAGACCCTTGGTACAAACACAAAATGGTGGATATGTTACCAGCATCACAGAGGGCTGTCAGAATGCAGCATTTCCAGGCCTTGCTGCGAGAGATGCTGCATTCTGCTGTTGCAGGCACTGGCATAGAAATTCCCACTCACAGAGAAACAGTTGCGGGTACCAATCCTACCGCGCATGGAAGAAGAGGGCGGTTTGAAGATGTGTTGGTCACTTCGGATATGAGGTCATTCTTGCAAACAACCCATCGACAGCCGCCCTCTGTATCCAACCTCAGGGAACGCTTAGACCGACAGGTGTCCGACTACATTGGGTTAACGGCGATGTGGACGCTCTGAGGAGCGAGGAACCCCTGGACTACTGGGTGTGCAGGCTTGACCTGTGACCAGAGCTGGCACAATTTGCCATGAAACTCTTGGCTTGCCCTTCATCGAGTGTCCTGTCCGAAAGGACGTTCGGCGCAGCAGGGGGGATCCTGACCGATCAGCGCACTCACCTAGCTCACGACAGTGTGGACAACCTCACATTTCTAAAAATGAGTGAGGCATGGATCTCAGAAGGAATTCAACACATGTGACATCCACATTTAATTTAATTTCCTCATGCCAGCCCACACATATCCGCCACCACACAGAACAAAGAATGGTCCCTGTCTTATGTAAATACATCGGCATAAAAGGCCTTTTCTGTCCGGTAAATGTCTAATGTTTGGGGCCTGTACTCCACTGGCCTGCAGTAAAATTGGTATCCAACGACTGTCTAATATGCCTCCAGCCACATAACCACTTGATCTTTTCTGTACGGTGAATGCCTAATTGTTGGGGCCTCGGAGGAATTCAACACCTGTAATGACCATGTGTTATCGGATTTCACCTATTTTCATTTGGGGTTTGTTCAAGAGGTGGGATTTCGTTAGCTATGTTTTTAATCCAGTTTTATATTTTTAGTTCTTTTAAACATATGTATTTGACATATATTTGTACTGACCTACAGTAAAATTGTTATCCAATGACTGTCTAATATACCTCCTGCCAAATAATCACTTGATCTTTTCTGTACAATGAATGCATAATTTTTAGAGCCTGTACTCCACTGTCCTACATTAAAATTGCTATCCAATGACCGTCTAATATACCTCTAGCCAAAATATCACTTGATCTTTTCTGTACAATTAATGCATAATTTTAGGGTCCTGTAATCTAACTGGCCAACAGTAAAATTATGATTCAGTGACCGCCTAATCTACCTCCAGCCTATTATCCCTATTATCATTTGGGATTTATTCAAGAGGGGGGATTTCGTTAGGCATGTTTTTTTTTATCCAATTTCATAATTTGACATGTATTTGTACTGGCCCGCAGTAAAATTGATATCCAATGACCGTCTAATATACCTCCAGCCACATAATCACTTGATCTTTTCTTTACGGTGAAAGCCTAATGTTTGGGCCTGTACTCCAGTGGGCTGCAATAAAAATTGTATTCAGTGACCTCATAATGTACCTTGAGCCACATAATCACAATTTCTTTTATGCCTAATTTTTAGGCCTATACTCCCGTGGCCTAAAATAAAAAATTTCTAGGCTCCAGCAGGGCACATTTTAGAGAATTTCCCTTTTAGACGCATAAAAATGGCAGAAGATTAAAATACATATTTTAGGGTGGGAATTTTTGCAATTGATCCCCCTCTGGTATGTCACTGTCCATGTTGTGGGACTATTTTTGCACTTCTAGTAAGTATTTGGTGGCTGCAAATATGACCTGCAGGTTTTTCAGGTTTGCCTGCCTTTAAAGTGAATGGGGCCCGCCGCGAACTTGTGTAATGTATGTATGGGGAAATAACTGTTCATCTGAAAGCTATTGAAGATGTTTAGCCACCTCAAGAGTTGGGGTTTCAAGAAGATGGTTAGAAGCCCCTTGATCTTATCTCACATACTGAATATTTTTCCTAAGGAACCTTTTAGGTAGGGACTTCTGTTCCCTCATATGCAGCTACACCGCTAGAAAAAAAAAAAAAGACTGTCTTTTCTCAGGATGTACTCTGTAGGTTCAACGTTTGTCAGATGTACAATCTGTCGACTGAGTTGCTCTCAGGCAGAAACTAGTGGACATACTTTACCTCTCATGAAGATGTCAGATGGTCATGATGGTCACTAATGTTGACTGAGGCTATCTTGATCCCTAATTTACAGTACTGTTTTGAATATAAAGAAGGACAGTCTTCTCTCAGGAAATCCAAGGTTGAGTCTATAGGTGCGCAGACGTCCCACTGCCTACCTGTGTTGATTGAGGTTACCTGGAACTTTTGGGCTGGAGCTTGTAGGCTCATCTCACCAGTCATAGTGCCCCAATCTTGTATGTGTAAATTGGGGCCGCTTTAACCCCTATAGCAACATCTATGTAAGAAGATAATAATAAAGTATTAAGTAATCGACCAAATGAAACATTTTGAAGTACCTATGGCTGGTCCACAAACTCTGTGTACTGCCTTACCAGCCCAAGTCCGCCACCGCCAGATTGAAGGCACTAACTGTCTGATTGTACTTCCATGGTGATGGTGAGAAATTTGCCCTTTCTAGTGAAATGCCTATTGAGGATTGTTATAGCAGTGGGTGTGGAACCACTGTGTCAACCAGTGGATTTGATTTTGGGTTAATCCTATAGGCATTATCCTGTCAGTTCCCTGGTTTTCACCCTTTAAACCCTGTACAGGTATCTGAACCTCACTGCAGGGAAACCATCAGGCCACTACCTTCTGGCATAGTCTCTGTGTGATTGCCTGCTTACACACAGAGGTCAGAGTATCCAGGGTCTGGCATAACCGCAGTAATGGACAGGCCGAGGTCAGGGGCTGGCAGTGTACGAGCAAACCAAAAAGCAATGTCTCACCCAGAGACAAATGGTGTAAACAAAGTACTTGGGTCAGCACAGATCCTCCTCTGACCTCGATTATAGAGTAGCTTAAAAGAGATTATAGTAGCACAGCACCTGATAGGTTTAATACATGTTAAAACTCCTTGGCGTTCCCCAGCTAAAGCGTTTTGCGCACATAACATACTATGAGTAAGCACTAAGTGCACGAAACACGTCAGCCGGGGAACGCCAAGGAGTTTTTAATATGAATTAAAATTTATGGTTTAACCTATCAGATGCTGGACCACTACAATCTCTTTGAATCTGATAAACAGTCCGAGGTCAGGTCAGGAAGTGAAGGGAGGGTCAACGCTGAGGTCAGGCAGTGGAAGCTAATATATCCAAAAAACAGGCAGAAGTCGGTATATGGGCAGACAAACGAGTACAGCACACCTTAGCAAAAACTAGCAAGTTAGCTAACTTATTGCTCAAGCACCTTGCCACTGAAGAAAGTGCTTGAAGTTTGCCAGGTTTTCCAGCCACTGATTGGTGAATATTAGGGTGTGGGTGCACTAGTCCTTTAAGAGCTGGAGGGAGTGTATGCCCCCTAGTATCTGGGAGGAGAGGCTTTGCCGGCAATAGCTGGGGCTTGGCTCTCACATGTGAGCCCAGCTCCTGCTCTAGTGGTCTGGAATATCAGACATATCAATCCAGGCTGTTTAATACCTTAGATACCACAGTCAATAGCGAACATGGCTCCTAAGTGGTTTAGAGGAGAAACTTCCCTCTGTCTCCCATCGGCATCCTGTGAAAGAGAATGCGGGGTGCTGATATGCCTAGTAAGCTGCTGTACGTGTCTGGCGCAATCTGCTGGTGTCTGTCAGTATAGGACTGACAGTATAATACATTGTACTGCATAAGCAGCACAATGTATTATAAAAGCAATCAAAAGATATCATATTAAAGTCCCTTTGTAAATAGTTTTAAAAAATCATTTTTAATTTAAAAAAGTTCAAAGTTAAAAAATATAGATGATTTTAAAGGCATCAGCACATTCTTTGGTTTTTGAAAAGAAAAAGTATTACACTGCAGGTTCACTTTAAGGATTAGTCATCTGTCTAGTAATGCACTGCCATGAAAATTCGAGAAACTCTCGTAATATAACGGAGACGTGTCTGACAACCTGTAGATAGCATGAGCTTTAACATGAATGCATCATATTGGTACATGAGACAGCAATTTAGAAGATGGTAAATGGCGTCGTGTAGCCCATTACAAATAATTGTATGGAAACCAAGCATCATTTATCTTGTTCTCTTTGTGTTTGAGAAGGCAACATATTTACAGCAGTGACCCAGACATTTATTGAAGGTATAATATATGCAAATACAGAGAGCAGCTACCGCAGTATCAGCCTGGAAATGGCAACTGTCTATGTGCATTAGATGTCGGTGTCATAAAATCCCTCTTGCTGCCTGAGTCTCACAGCTCCCTTGTATTTGAATTGACAGGTTAATCTCATTAAACAGCACCAAATACACATTATCTGTGCAAACACGGAGCGTTCCAATCCGATGAGCAGCCAATAAAATTAGGGATTCTAAAGAGACATTTACATGTCAGGGTGGAAGCCGTATACAAGATGCATATCGTGCGGGTCTATAGCCTGGGTGATGTCAATGAGGGATGCAACTAGGGATGAGCCAACTTGTGTTTTCAAGTTCGGTGTAAATGGTTCGGGTTTGGATTATCTAATAAATCCGTCATGGATTCCGCTACTACGGACCACAAGTTATGTAATTCTTAGATAACCCCTACTTTGTACGCCGAACTTGAAAACACAAGTTCCCTTATCCCTGGAAGCAACCATAGTGAGGACGGTGCCACCACCAGTAATAAGTACTGCCACAAATAGAAAATAGCTGGATATGGTTAGTTCACCCTGTAGGTAATTAGACCCACATGGTGCCCCATCAATATTGGTGCCCAAAAGATAGTGCCCTGTAGGTAATTGGTGTAACATGGTGCCCCTATCAATAAAAGTGCCCAACAGATAGTGCTTCTGTAGCTAAATAGTGCCACATTGTGCCTCCATCAATAATGGTGCCCAACAGATAATGCCCCTGTAGGTTATTAGTGCCACATGGCACCCCATCAATAATGGTGCTCAACAGCTAGTGCCCCTTTAGGTAATTAATGCCAAATGGTGTCCTCATCACTAATGGTGACCAACGGATAGCGACCATGTAGCTAATTAGTGCCACATGGTGCCCCCATCAATAATGGTTACCAACTAATATGGTGCCCAAACAGGGGAGGGGTTGTGTTGCATCTCACTGCAGAGAAAGTTCGGCCTCCAGGGCATTTGCAGGAGCCAAATAACCTAGCTAATGTGTGTTTTCACAGATATCCCCAGCCCCTACCTACTGCTGTCAGCACAGTCAAAACTTCTGACAGACTCCCATCAAAAGTCAACATGCTGGCTGCCTTCAATTACCACTAGAGGGGGCTGAGGAGCTCACTGCATACTGTCTATCTGTAGAATTAAACAACAGTATATAGTAAGCTCCAGTGCTCCCCCTAGTGGTGGCTGGAGATATCTAGAATGTCTTAAATGTCTGTGCATAAAAAAAATGGGATCTCCAACCGCTATAAAGATGTATTGAAAAAATGTATCAGCTATAACTGCACTGTGTGGCAGCACCGTAAGGCCAGTTTCAAATAAGCA
Organism: Bufo gargarizans; assembly: GCF_014858855.1. Classification (NCBI taxonomy): domain Eukaryota; kingdom Metazoa; phylum Chordata; class Amphibia; order Anura; family Bufonidae; genus Bufo; species Bufo gargarizans. The sequence continues at coordinate 12,410,102 of NC_058090.1, read as the reverse complement.
TGTTAACTGCGTGATGCACGCTCCGTATGGGAGTTTGAATTCCCGTAGTGAACTCTGCTCCTTTGACCAGACTGCACAGCATCTTAATGATTTATAAAGCTGTGTGTCTCTGCCCGACCTCAACTGTATTAACTTGTACCAACGGCATTCTGTGAGTACTAAACATTACAGATGAAGTCGGGCAGATACACACAGCATTATAAGTCATTATAATGCCGTGCAGTCCAGTCAAAGGAGCAGAGTTCACAACAGGAAGTCACGTTTCCACACGGAGCACTTTCACAGAGTGAATATGTTCATCTGAATCTTGTTTCCCTGCCAGAAGCATCTTGAAAAAAAAGGAGGAGTAAGGGGTAATGAGTTGGAGGGTAGGAAGGAGTAGGAGGGGATGCATCTGCAGTTTCTTTCTATGTGTCTGTGGGACTGGATGCTGGGGTAGGGAGATGGAGGAGTGTGAGCATGTTATTGACTGAACATAGACTAGTATCATCTTCTAGAATGTCCTCACTGTACTGGAGAACCTTATAATACACATTCCAGCTCCTCATACAAGACAAGTCAATCATGGTAATAATTCATCCATATCTCAACTGCCACAGAACATCATAATACACACCTCAGCTGCTGAAGAACATCATAATACACACCCAGCTGCTGCAGAACATCATAATACACACCTCAGCTGCTGCAGAACATCATAATACACACCTCAGCTGCTGCAGAACCTTATAATGCACACCTCAGCTACTGAAGAACTTCATAATACACTCCTCAGCTGCTGAAGAACATCATAATACACTCCTCAGCTGCTGCATAACCTGATAATTCATACCTCAGCTGCTGAAGAACCTTATAATGCACAATTCAGCTGATGCAGAACATCATAATATACACCTCAGCTGCTGCACAACATCAAAATAAACACCTCAGCTGCTAAAGAACCTTATAATAAACATCTCAGCTGCTGAAGAACATTTTAATGAGAACCTCAGGTTACACACCTCAGCTGCTGCACAACCTGATGATATGCACCTCAGCTGCTGAAGAACCTTATAATGCACATTTCAGCTTATGCAGAGCCTCATACTACACACCTCAGCTGCTGCAGAACATCATAATACACACCTGAGCTGCCAGAGAAGATCATAATACACACCTCAGCTGCAGCAGAACCTCATAATATAAACCTCAACTACTGCAAAACATCATAATGCACACCTTAAAGGGGTTGTCCGGGTTCAGAGCTGAACCCGGACATACCCTTATTTTCACCCCGGCAGCCCCCCTGAGCCTAGCATCGGAGCATCTCATGCTCCGATGCGCTCCAGTGCCCTGCGCTAGATCGCGCAGGGCACAGGCTCTTTTGTTTTTAATAACACACTGCCGGGCGGTAACTTCCGCCGAGCGGTGTGTTCGGTGACGTCACCGGCTCTGAGGGGCGGGCTTTAGCTCTGCCCTAGCCGTTTTACTGGCTAGGGAAGAGCCAAATCCCACCCATCAGTGCTGGTGACGTCACCGGGGTTCCTGTGAGCCCCATGGAGAGCCCGGTACGTCACCGGAACTCAGAAAAATGCCTTTGCCCTGCGCGATTTAGCGCAGGGCAAAGGAGAGCATCGGAGCATGAACTGCTTCGATGCTCATGTCAGGGGGGCTGCCGGGGTGAAAATGGAGGGATGTCCAGGTTTAGCTCTGAACCTGGACAACCCCTTTAACTGCTGAAGCCATTATAATACACCACTCAACTGCTGAAGGACCTTATAATGCACATTTCAGCTGATGCAGAACCTCATTATACACACCTCAGCTGCTTCAGAACCTTATAATGCACACCTCAGGTGCTGCAGAACCTCATGAAAGGAGAAAAGATGCAAAATTATCCTAAACTGTCACAAAAACTTCAAAGAAAGTTGAGCTTTTTATAATGCTACATGATGCTAACAGTGGTGGTATATCCCTTGTCAGTACTGTATATTACAGAACATGGGGGTATAGGGGAAGCTAACTATTACCAGCATTATGAGGAACATATAAAAGCCATATTGTCCCTGAATGCAGACTTATTAATAGAGTACATGCATTAGCTGAAATTCTAATATGTGAACATCATAATAAAGATCCTATGTTCTCATTGAATCACTGGAGATGGTGTAGGTGTAACAATTGCCATACCAAACCAGTCGCCCTGGATATAAAATGTCTTTTGTGCATATACCATGTCTGTTGATTTCTCTCACAATAGGCATGAGAAGCAGTGGGGGTAGAAAATGCATTCTCTAGCCGTGTTTCATCTATGGGAAGCCTGTGCAATGAATGTATTTTATGAACCTGATCATTGCAGGTGGAAGAGATACATACATTAAAAATATATATTTAGAATGGCCTTTTATGCATTTTTATTAACCTTATCAGCAGTTTATGTCCAGAGATGGCGGTTTTTATGTATAGTTTTACTGCTTTTCCCAACAACGCATTGAATTTTCGAGTCACTAACTGCGAGACGGGCAGAGCAGTGAGCGTAGACGTCCCCCCGCCTTTTCTGCAAATAGATGTTTTTATTTCCTCTGTAATAATGGATAAGAGGCTCTAATTGTAATTTACAGAAGTAGAACATTCGGCCAAATAAAGGCTGATAAGACTAGCCGTCCTATTGGAATCAAGACATCAAGGATTAATTAAAGGCATGTAGAGGAAGGATACAATGTGGTGGGCTTAATTGTTTTTTTTTTTACTTTGGCTCTAGTTAATGAGATGTCTAGTAGACACGTAGCTACAGGACTGATATGGGCCTCCAACAAAGGCCATGGCCCAATATCACCGACACTAAACGTTGATTGATGACCTATACATTTTCACATGGCACTTGGTAAAGGGGTCAGAATATATAGCTGCTTTCCCCTGATAGACAGAACTGTGTTTAGCCCAACTAGTGTCCTGTACCTTTGACACAGTTGACTGTTCTCTTACAAATGCTCTCTTCTCTCATCATCAGAGACTTGGCCTTCTCCTGAATCTCATACGTCATCAACCAAACATTTTTTTCTCCCACTCACACACCACCTCCTTGTCTCTGTCAGTGTCCGTCAAGGTTCTGTCCTGGGAACTCTACTCCTCTCCTCTCCACCAATTCCTTCAGCCTGGGACAACTCTTAGAGTCCAATGGCTTTCTGTACCTCTTCTACACAGATGATACAAAAATGTACTTCTCTGGCCACCTTGCTATCTATAATCACAGACTAATGCTCAGCTTCATCCTCCTTCTCCTTCCGCTTTTGAAACTCAACAAAGAGAATACAGACTTCGCAATATTTCCCTCAGCTCACTGAGGGCCCTCACCAAACCTATCAGTCACAGTTAATGGCTCTACGCGTTCCTCAATCTCTCAAGTCCAGTGCCTTGGGATAACATTTGATTCTGTCCTATTCTTCAAAATGCACATCCAAGTCCTTACCGTCTCCAACTCAAAAACATTTCTAAAATCTTTTCTTTCCTCAACATTCTAATGCATACCCTCATCATTTCCCACTTAGACTACTGCACCATCCTTTTCTATGGATTCCCAGGTTGAACTCTTGCGTGCCTCCAATCCATTTTTATATATGCATCTTCCCTCATTTTTCCTCTTCCTTTCTGCCAAACTATTTGCTTGTTTCCCACTGCCCAAGTGACTTCAGTTGAAACGATTAGCAGTAACATGCAAAACCATCTACTACCTGTCCTCCCCATCCATATCTGAGCTAATCTCCTGATAAAGTGAGTTTTTGATACCCCAACAATTTTAAGTAAAGGTGGAAGTAAAATAATTAAAAAAAGCTTGACCTGTCTTCGCCCTCACCATTCCAGTGCTGCTTCACTGATCTGTCTTGCCCTGCTCAGGTGATATGCGGTGGTCTGCCAGGTTAGCAGCACGTTTGTTTTGGGTTTGGAGTTGAGCTGTATCCGCCTCCCTTCAGGTTCACTGGGTGGGGTTGTTTGTGTGAGTTTAAATGTGTGTGAGGTGGAGTTGCTGTTTCTGCTCAGCTACAAGATAAGTTGGTTTTTGTTTTCCCTTTTGTGTGTTCTGTCTAGGCTGTTAGAGAGACACCTACCTCCTCCAGGTCCTGAGGAAGCAGTCTGTCTCTTCCCCCTTTTCACCATCGTAGGGACTTTAGGGAATCAACAGCCTTAGGCATGGGGGCATGTTTATTCCCACCTTTAAGGTCTGAACGTGGGCACAGAAGTCCAGGGAGAGCTGGTAGGGAATTATCCAAGCTTCTGGCCTAGACGCTTGTTTTGTGGTTTACTGTGTATTTTTGTATATTGTATCCTACCCACCGTGACATGATCCCTGTTGTTTTTTTCTATTGGTGCTGCAGAGATGATGTCCCTGACTACCTCATGTGACTGTCAAGGCCGCTGATTGGCATGTTGGGTAGTTGAGGAGGTCCTCACTGCAGCACCAGATACAGAAGGGGGTATTTATCATAAGGGGACATTTTGAAGTAACTTTTTCTCAAGCCTGCTTTGCTAAAATTTGTTTCAATTTTATCAACCCGTTTATTAAATTTTGCGCATCTTAAGATATAACACTTTTTTCTAGAGATGTAACTCCACTGTTTTTATGTCTTTCCCCCCTACTTAAGTAAGGGTTTTTTGTTTTCTTTTTATGACTATGTAAAAAGTCATTGTCATGCAAATCTTGTCCACCTAATTACCATTGTTGCTAAACCATACCTTCTTTTTCACATAATTTTCAGAAGTGGCAAAACCTGCAAAGTTGCAAATGTTTGCTAAAAAATTTGGTGCACTAAAATTTGTAATTTGTAGCAGAACACTGGTGGAAATGAAAATATGATCCCCCCTCCCAAGACTGATGTGGACCACTGGAGCAGCAATGCTGGAATGGTGGGGAATTGGACAGGAAAGACTTCTTATGTTATTTTATAACCCTTTCTTTCTACATTTTATGGGGTCTTGGGAACCTTTAGGAAACCTCTACAAGCCGCTTTAAAGGCGAATGCATCATTTTAAGAGCATTTACCTAAAAAATGATCATCATCCAGAGGAAAATCTCTGTGTGTGCTATTTCTGGACGTGTAAGCCTTCTATGATTTAATTTTAGCTGTTGCATTGAGGTGACCTGAGTTCAGAACATCCCCCTTTATGAGAATTGAGTAGGTCATTATCTAGATGGGAAGGTCACGGTTCATCAACTATAGGCAATTTCATTCAAACTGTGTAATGCAAGGCACCAACAAACAGACCAGTGATGAAAGCAAAAAGGTGTTTATTCACCAGAAACATAAACGTCCAGGACACTTGCTGGTAACAAGGAATAATAACAAAAAAACAGGCAAGGAGATTCCAGGAATAGTCCCAACCAGTGCTGAATGATGCTGTGCACTTGGCAGTCGAGTCACTCCAGATCTTGGGTCCGCTGTAAGGACAAAGTTCCTGGCAGTCTTCAGTCACTAGGAGTTGTGACCTATACCTGGTTGAGGGAAAATAACAGTGGGCACTGATCACCCTGAGAGACCTCCTTTTAAATGCCTACTGACCAATCCCAGGGTGCCAAGTGTCCACTACCATAGGTGAACAAATTGCCCTGCACCTGAGGACAAGGCCTAAGGCAATCACAAGTTGATTAACCCATGGCTGGCTCCCTAATCCACTTTGCTCTTGTGAGTCAGTATAATATGCGCCACTGGTCGACGAAGTGCATAAGAAGCGCGTACTCGCGACCGTGTATCCCTTTGCGAACCTGCCCTCGTGCGTACGCACGGACGCATGATTGACTCAGCGCGAGTATGCGAGCGCGTGGACCCAGATGCGGAAACGGAAGTCGCAGGAGACACCGGAGACAACCCTGGCCGCGGCGTCTTGTCACTCGCCTGGCCACTCTGTCCCCGGGACTCCGACGGTCCTCCCCTCCGATGTCCACGCGAACGCATCTCCGCACTGGCTCGCAAAGGGGTCAGCGCTGGTGCATCAGAGACACGCATAACCTGTCCCGCAACTCCACGAGGACCCCTCTTGGTTCCCCTGGAGTGCAAAGCAGGTGAGGATCTTACATTACCCCCCCCTCGAGGAGGCGGCTCTGAAGACTCCAAGCAAGCTTTCCCCGGATTATCCCGGTGAAAGGCTGCCACCAACTCATCCGCATGCACCTGGCGAGCAGGTATCCAACATCTCTCCTCTGGACCAAAACCCTTCCAGTCCACCAAGTATTGAAGAGACCTTTGGACAAAACGAGAGTCCAAAATTCTGTTCACTTCGAACTCCGGTACCCCTTGGACCTCCAGTGGGGATGGGGTCTGAATGAAGGGAGCGGAGTCGGCTGCCGATTTGAGAAGTGAAACATGAAAGGTGTTCACTCCTCGGATCGACGGTGGAAGAGCAACCTTGTACGTAACTCGGTTGATCTTTTGTGTCACTGGGTATGGGCCAATGAATCGAGGACCCAACTTGGAAGATGGCTGACGCAGCGGGATGTTCCGGGTGGAGACCCACACCTGATCTCCCACCTTAAACTTTTGCTCTACGGTGCGATGACGATCAGCAAATTTCTTCTGTTGCGCCACCGCACTGCGGAGATTCCGCTGGGCCGACGACCAAATGGGACGTCTATCCTTGAACCACTGATCCACCACTGGTGAGTCAGTGGAGGGTCCGGCCAAAGAAGAGAGTCTTGGATCCCTGCCCCCCACGCACCTGAACGGAGACATCTTAGTGGAAGCATGCTCAGAGTTATTATAAGCCACCTCCGCAAAGGGTAGATACGCTGCCCATTCCTCCTGGCAGTCTGACACGAAGCACCGGAGATATTGCTCCAGGGTCTGGTTAGTCCTTTCCGTCTGACCGTTGGTCTCTGGGTGAAAACCAGAAGAAAAAGACAAATTAATACCCAATCGGGAGCAGAAAGAACGCCAGAAGCGGGAGATGAATTGCACTCCTCTGTCTGAAACAATGTCATCCGGCGCTCCGTGTAATCGAAAGACATGATTCAAGAACAGATCTGCCAATTCTCTGGCCGAGGGCAATCCAGGGAGTGGGATAAAATGGGCCATTTTACTAAAACGGTCCACCACTACCCAGATTACCGTACTTCCAGAGGACCTTGGCAAATCTGTGATGAAATCCATGGAAATGTGAGTCCATGGAGCCTGGGGAATAGGCAGTGGGAGTAAAGTCCCAGAAGGGGCAGACCGGGACGGTTTACATCTGGCGCAAACAGTACATGCCTGGATATAGGCCTTAACATCCACGGACATGTTGGGCCACCACACGTGATGTTTAACAAGGGCAAGTGTTTTTTTAACACCCAAATGCCCGGCAGACTTTGAGTCATGAAGCTGTCGGATGACCTCCAATCGAAGGTTAATGGGTACGAACCATCGACCCTCGGGTTTGTCAGGTGGACTCTCTGCCTGTGAGGGCTCAAGAAGAGAGGACAAGTCCTCCATTACTTCTGCGGCCCCCAGGGCAGCAAGAAAACATTTAGTTGGGAGAATGGTTTCTGGCTCAGAGTCCAGGACGGAAGCAGCCTCAGGGAAGCAGCGGGACAGGGCATCTGCCTTCACGTTTTTGGAACCTGGTTTATAAGTGAGGCGGAAATTGAAGCGGGTGAAAAACAATGCCCACCTGGCTTGTCGGGAGTTGAGTCTTTTGGCACTCTCTAGATACTCCAAATTTTTGTGGTCAGTGTAAACCGTGATGGGATGTTCTGCACCCTCTAGCCAATGTCTCCACTCTTGAAAAGCCAATCTTACTCCCAGAAGCTCTCTATTGCCGATATCATAATTACACTCGGCTGGAGAGAGCTTCCGAGAGAAGAAGGCACAGGGATGTAACCTCTCGGGGTCCCCAGAATACTGTGAGAGGACTGCCCCTACACCGACCTCTGAGGCATCGACCTCGAGAACAAAAGGTCTGGAGGTGTCTGGATGAGTAAGAATTGGTGCCGTGCAAAAGGCCTGTTTCAGCGTCTCAAAGGCTCTGACTGCCTCTCTCGTCCACTTAGAAGGATTAGCTCCCTTCTTAGTGAGGTTGGTGAGAGGTACTACTATCGCAGAAAAATTCTTAATAAACTTGCGGTAGAAGTTGGCAAAGCCTAAGAAACGCTGCAACCCCTTAAGATCCTTAGGTTGAGGCCAATCCAAGACAGCAGAAAGTTTGGATGGGTCCATAGCCAATCCCTTTTCTGAGATAATGTACCCCAGGAAAGGCAACTCCTTCACCTCAAACAGACACTTCTCAAGTTTGGCATAGAGGCGGTTCTCCCTCAGCTTCTGGAAAACCTGACACACGTGTCTCCGATGAGAGACCAGATCTGAGGAGTAGATTAGTATGTCATCTAGATAGACAACAACACATCTATCCAAGAAATCTCTGAGAACATCGTTGATGAACTCCTGGAAGACCGCGGGAGCATTACAGAGACCGAAAGGCATCACGAGATACTCGTAATGCCCGTCTCTGGTATTAAATGCGGTCTTCCATTCGTCACCCTCTCTAATGCGAACTAAATTATAAGCACCCCTTAAATCGAGTTTGGTGAAGACTCGGGCCCCTGCCACCTGAGAAAACAGATCATCAATCAGAGGCAGTGGATACCGATTCTTCACCGTAATCCGATTAAGGGCACGATAATCGATGCAAGGTCTCAAGCCTCCATCCTTCTTCTCCACAAAGAAGAATCCAGCTCCAGCAGGGGAAGTGGATGGACGAATGAAATTCTTCTCAAGGTTCTCTTTAATATACTCCCGCTGAGCCTGAACCTCAGGCCCAGTGAGATTATAAAGATGCCCTCGTGGTGGCATGGTGCCTGGCAACAGGTCTATAGGACAATCATATGACCTGTGGGGAGGTAATACATCAGCCCCCTGAGGACTGAACACATCTCGGAAACTATGATACTGCTGTGGTAAAGTACTTAATACTTCCATGGAGGCTAGTGACAGGTCGGGACGAATGCACTTAGTAAGGCATTCCGTACTCCACTGACAGATAAGACCCGAGCGCCAGTCCACTACTGGATTATGGAGCCTTAACCAAGGGAGACCCAAAATCACGGGAGTGGATGGCATGTCAAGGACAAAAAGGCTTAAGGTCTCCCGATGATCAGCCCCCACCGTTACCTGTATTCCCGGAGTCATCCACACTGCACGACCATCTTGAAGAGGGGAACCATCAATCGCGGTCACTGACATGGTGGTTTTCGGCTGGATCAACTGGATGCCAAGTCGACGAACCAAGGTTGAGTCCACAAAATTCCCAGCGGCCCCAGAATCGATTAGTGCTGAAAACTCATGGACCTTGTCTTGCCACCGTAAGGATATGGATACCATCACCCGGCTTGGAGGAGGGATAATAGCACCTAGGGGGGTTCTCCTCTATGCCCCCTAGGTTCATTCGTTTCCCGCCGGCAGGAGGGGACAGGTTTTAACGAGGTGTCCAGACTTCCCGCAAAATAGGCACAGGCCTTTCTGTTGGCGACGAGCTCGTTCTGCCTGTGTGAGATGGGAGGATCCAACCTCCATTGGCTCTTCGGCCGATTTTAGAGGCCCTGGATGTGGTCGAGAGGATGAAAACCGAGATGACCGTTCCACTCGCCTCTCACGGATTCGCCTGTCGGCATCGATTGCCTGAGAGATAGCCATTTCCAACGAGAAGGGGGTAGGCAAGGCCAAAAGAAGATCCCGGACCGCATCCGAAAGTCCCAAACGGAAGCGATGGCGTAGGGCTGCGTCGCCCCAGGTGGTGAAAGCTGCCCATCGCCTGAATTCTGCAGCGTATTCTTCAGCTGGGCGGCGGCCTTGTTGAATATGCTCAAGATTGGTCTCTGCGGTGCGAGTACGATCCGGGTCATCGTAAATCACAGCCATAGCCTCGAAGAAGGCATCCACTGACGAAAAAGCTGTATGGTCTTGAGGCAAGTTAAATGCCCAACGTTGGGGGTCTCCACGTAGCAGTGACATTACAATCCCAATTCTCTGCCTGAGAGTGCCAGAAGCCATCGGTCGTAACTGGAAATAAAGGAGACAGGAGTCCCTGAAGTTTAAGAACTCCTGTCGCTCTCCTGTGAAGGGGTCAGGCAGAGGGATCTTATATTATGTTTGATGCCTTGCGATAGTGACGGGTAGTGCTGAGGCTCCCTGGATAAGCTGCTGAACCTCCTCCATCACAGTTGTCAGTTGCTCTTGGATTTGCGCTGCAGCGGCTGCTGGTATATTTGGGCGTCGTTGGAACAGCAGGTTAACGGCTCCCGTTAATTCATTCAGCTGCTGCTGGATCTTGTCCATGGCAACTGTTAGTTGGGCCCACTGTTCTGTAAGGCAAGGCACCAACAAACAGACCAGTGATGAAAGCAAAAAAGTGTTTATTCACCAGAAACATAAACGTCCAGGACACTTGCTGGTAACAAGGAATAATAACAAAAAACCAGGCAAGGAGATTCCAGGAATAGTCCCAACCAGTGCTGAATGATGCTGTGCACTTGGCAGTCGAGTCACTCCAGATCTTGGGTCCGCTGTAAGGACAAAGTTCCTGGCAGTCTTCAGTCACTAGGAGTTGTGACCTATACCTGGTTGAGGGAAAATAACAGTGGGCACTGATCACCCTGAGAGACCTCCTTTTAAATGCCTGCTGACCAATCCCAGGGTGCCAAGTGTCCACTACCATAGGTGAACAAATTGCCCTGCACCTGAGGACAAGGCCTAAGGCAATCACAAGTTGATTAACCCATGGCTGGCTCCCTAATCCACTTTGCTCTTGTGAGTCAGTATAATATGCGCCACTGGTCGACGAAGTGCATAAGAAGCGCGTACTCGCGACCGTGTATCCCTTTGCAAACCTGCCCTCGTGCGTACGCACGGACGCATGATTGACTCAGCGCGAGTATGCGAGCGCGTGGACCCAGATGCGGAAACGGAAGTCGCAGGAGACACCGGAGACAACCCTGGCCGCGGCGTCTTGTCACTCGCCTGGCCACTCTGTCCCCGGGACTCCGACGGTCCTCCCCTCCGATGTCCACGCGAACGCATCTCCGCACTGGCTCGCAAAGGGGTCAGCGCTGGTGCATCAGAGACACGCATAACCTGTCCCGCAACTCCACGAGGACCCCTCTTGGTTCCCCTGGAGTGCAAAGCAGGTGAGGATCTTACAAACTGCAGTTAAAATAGAACATTAGACTTTGATTTCATTAAAAAGCATGGAGGAATTCAAAAAGTTTGACATGGTCAATAATGAATGAAATGAATGAAAGAGGTTACCCTGTAAGAGACAACCCCTGCCACGATGATCAGTTGATTTTTCTAATGGAATCTGCAACTAGCCAAGGATTTCACTACAGCTACCACCACAGGAGAACTGTAGTATTGCATGCAGATGAATGGTCATCTATAGAATATATGAATACCTTAGTCCTCCAGAACCACTCATTGAATTAATCCCCTGAATATGATGTCCATGTACCTTAATAAGGCATATACAGTGGATAGAAAAAGTCTACACACCCCTGTTAAAATGTCAGGTTTCGGTGATGTAAAAAAAATTAGACATGAAACTTCTTCCACCTTTAGTGTGACCTATAAACTGTACAATTCAATTGAAAAACAAACTGAAATCTATTAGGTAGAGGGAAGAAAAAATATAAAAATAAAACCCTTAAACTAATACTTTGTTGAAACACCTTTTGATTTTATTCCAGCACTCAGTCTTTTTTGGGTTTGAGTCACATTTGGACTTGGCAAGATTTGCCCACTCTTCTTTGCAAAAACTTCAAATCTCCCCAATTGCGAGGGCATCTCCTGGGCACAGCCCTCTTCAGAGCACCCCACAGATTTGCAATCGGATTCAGGTCTGGGCTCTGGCTGGGCCATTCCAAAACTTTAATCTTCTTCTGGTAAAGTCATTCCTTTGTTGATTTGGATGAATGCTTTGGGTCGTTGTCATGCTGAAAGATGAAGTTCCTCTTCATGTTCAGCTTTCTAGCAGAAGCCTGAAGGTTTTGTGCCAATATTGACTGGTATTTGGAACTGTTCATAATTCACTCTAGCTTAACTAAGGTCCCAGTTCCAGCTGAAGAAAAACAGCCCCAAAGCATGATGCTGCCACCACCATGTTTCACTGTGGGGATGGTGTTCTTTTGGTGATGTGCAGTGTTGTTTTTGGGCCAAACATATCTTTTGGAATTATGGCCAAAAAGTTAACCTTGGTTTCATTAGACCATAACACCTTTTCCCACATGCTTTTGGGAGACTTCAGATGTGTTTTTGCAAAATGTAGCCTGGCTTGGATGTTTTTCTTCGTAAGAAAAGGCTTTCGTCTTGCCCCTCTACCCCATAGCCCAGACATATGAAGAATACGGGAGATTGTTGTCACATGGACCACACAGCCCGTACTTGCCAGATATTCCTGCAGCTCCTTTAATGTTGCTGTAGGCCCCTTGGTAGCCTCACAGTCCAGTTTTCTTCTCGTCTTTTCATCAATTTTGGAGGGACGTCCAGTTCTTGGTAATGTCACTGTTGTGCCATATCTTCTCTACTTGATGATGACTGTCTTCACTGTGTTCCATGGTATATCTAATACCTTTGAAATTCTTTTGTACCCTTCTCCTGACTGATACCTTTTAACAATGAGATCCCTCTGCTGCTTTGGAAGCTCTCTGTGGACCATGGCTTCTCCTGCGGGATCTGACTAAGAAAATTTCAGGAAAGACCAACTAGAGCAGCTGAACTTTATCTGGGTTTAATCAGAGGCACTTTACATGATGATTTGACGTGGTCAATAATGTGAATAAAAGTGATTGCCTGTAAGTAACAAACCCCTGCTATGATGATCAACTGATTTTTGCTGGAGAAATCTGCAACCAACCAGGCATTACCCCTACATTGGATACTGCAGGAGGAAATGTAGTATTACATGTAGGTGTATGGTTGTCTATAAAATACAATGACACTTGTAGTCCTCCAGAGCCACTCACTTGGCAAAACAAGACAAGGCACTCATAGGGTAAAGACGTCAGGTGAACCTAACTCACCCTGCTGGGTTATGCTCACCTTACTGTTGCAAGACTTGTGAATGCAGTAAACACAATTGGTTGTGCTGATATAAGACACATCCTCACCAAATGGGGCCCAGCCACCAGAAGGAGGAGGTTACTATAAACAGGATAGGTGCACTCGACTGGATCGTCCACGATAAAGAAGTTGTCTCATGCCAGCAAGCCCTGTAGAGAGGTCCTATTAGGTCATATGTGAAGCAGATAGGTGAACTCGAATGGAACTGGGGTCTACATCAGGTCACCAGAGACATTATGTGGCACAATACACAATAGGTGCAACTTCTTTATTGGGATCTCTTATGTTGGCAACAGGTTTTGGAATAAGAGAACACGGCATTCTGTTCATTTCAAGACTTGAGTAAGGAGTTCCACCTTTCCATTCCACTCGTTGTCACCTTAAGAAATCAGCTATGAGTGGTAGGCTTGGGCTCTTAGAAAGCTGGAAAACGCCCACCTGGGCACTTGGTGCCTCATTTGCTTATCAATTAAAATTCTTCACGCAAAAGAGAGAAATAAGGTATATTTTTCATGATGGGTAAGTGTACTGCAGGACATGGGTGTTTGATTCGTGAAATCTAGGTGATAGACTCTCATTAATAGAATGTATTTTCTTTTCAATTTGCTTTAAAAACTATTTCTAAGCTTTAAAAACTATTTCTAAACTTTCCAGCAGCAGAAGACCCTGATGCTTCTGCCGTACGTCACGGAAAGATTTATCCTTTAACATAATCGCATTTTGATGATTTTTGTCATTTCTGTGTCTCTGAAAGCCACAAACAATTCTATTAAAAATTTAACACGTGTCATGTCTGAGGATCTTCATCTCTGCGACGATTTCCCCTTTGATAACGATAAAGAAAATGTTTTATAGTAGGGAGAGGTGCTTCCCGTCAGGGATCATGTAAACAACAGCATTGTACAGAAATATTAAACTTTAATAGTCGACATGACAGCAAGAAAAAATCTGGAAGACTTTTCCAATTTCATTTAGAGATTCCTCTACAGTACTTCATCCCTCCACCCAGGAAACAAGGGGTGATGGCAAGGTTTGATACAGTTTATTTTTTAAAGAGAGTCTTTCACCTAAACTGACCATTATAGAACACTAACACCATGATCTGCGTTATAGTCCCCATATTGGAATGCTACTTACCGTATATCTATCAGTCGCTTATTTTCGCAAAAAAAAAAACTTTTTTGCAATATGTTAATACATTTCTGAAGGTGCCCAGTTGCGCGCGTTCAAGCGGTGGTGCCCATGCCCTTCGTCACTTTTCATATGAAACCCCTTCCCTTTCACCCCTCTGGCCCAACCTAGGTTCTTCAGAAATCCAGCGCCAGCACCGTTCAGAAGATTCGCCTTTATTCCCCATTATGGGCAGAGGCACAAGAGCGTTTAATGCGCATGTGCCAGAATGGGGAATGAAGTGCGAAGGCGCGGCGAATCTTGTGAACGGCGCTGGCGCTGGATTTCTGAAGAACCTAGGTTGGGCCAGAGGGGTGAAAGGGAAGGGGTTTCATATGAAAAGTGACGAAGGGCATGGGCACCACCGCTTGAACGCGCGCAACTGGGCACCTTCAGAAATGTATTAACATATTGCAAAAAAGTTTTTTTTTTTGCGAAAATAAGCGACTGATAGATATACGGTAAGTAGCATTCCAATATGGGGACTATAACGCAGATCATGGTGTTATTGTTCTATAATGGTCAGTTTAGGTGAAAGACTCCCTTTAAGTTTCTGCTTAATCAACCCTATTAAACCAGGAATACTGCCTGGTAGGGTTGATCATGCTGATTAAAATGAAACCTTTCTTTTTTCTGTATGTTCAACAGCCACAGATATATATGTCATTTTATTAATATGCAAGTGAGCACATTGAAGCACCAGAGTTGGGGGCTGAATCCTTAGAGCACTGCCTCTGTAACATCCCGGTGCTCTGCACACTCCCCCTTCCTCTTGATTAACAGGGCTAAAAATCAGCTTGCTGAGGGCAGTGCTGTGTCCTAGAGCTGTGTCCTAGCATGTACATGTCATATAAACTACTAGAGCTATATGCAAAGCTGACCACATACATCCAGGTTGCAGCCTTATCATATTGGGAAAGGTGGTTTTCTATACTTAGAAAGCAAATACATGGTTTCATTATAATTGTGCCTATGAATAATCCAGTAATATGTATTAGCTTTCTAAGCATAGAAAAATCTATATTCTAAGGATTATAAGGCTATAATAAGTAGTGTATATGATATGTACATGCTAGGAATGAATGGAGACAGGGGAAAGGACATAGCCTTCAGTGCTGCTCAGCAGAGGAAGCAAGATCTTAGAGCAGGCATCCTCAAACTACGGCCCTCCAGCTGTTGTAATACTATAACTTCCACAATGCCCTGCTGTAGGCTGTTCGGGCATGCTGGGAGTTGTCGTTTTGCAACAGCTGGAGGGCCGCAGTTTTTAGGATGCCTGTCTTAGAGTATTTCAGTAGAGAAGTGTGCTGATTTCAAGGAGGCAATGACCTGCCTGCTCATAATAACCATCCCTCCTCCACCCCAAATGACTGATGAGACACTATTTTGGTATGGTAAGTCTATATGAGATTTAGCCACTGTGTATAAGAAATTGGATACTGTATGATGGCCACATATGATATCTGATGTCCAGAGAAATTCATTTCCTCTCATGTTTAAGTTTTGGGATTGCCTTCCATCCAATCCAATAGCAATTGTTTATGTCATGTTTCATTTCCCGATGGAAGATAACGAGTCGGCGCAGTCGCTTCGTAGTTGTGAGAAAATTGATACACTAAAAGGAGTTGACACAGAGGATGAATCTGCTTGTGCCACCGCAGCCATCTCGCTTCTAATCTCACTCTTTAATTAATTATCTGTCAGATTCACTAACTTGCCTCTAACTGACTACACACAATCTCAGCAAATTGGCCCTAAAATAAGACTCCGTCTCCAAATGATCTTCATCTTGACCCCGCGATTCCTATTATTGATTTTCCAGTCTTTTAGCTTTTTACGGCACAGAAGAAATAAACTCTTTGAATTGAAATAAAGTCAATTATATTCACATTTAGGAACACAGAGATGACAGAATATGTCTCCCAAACAAAGGTTGCCCACATACTGGTAGCTCTTGAAAAGGTCCAGGTACAGAGAGTTTGAACATGCCAATTATGCCTTATTTTTACACGTTGCCCATCAAAAGCTCAAGGTAACACTTTTCTGACATTTCAAATAGATTTTATAGAGTTTTGCTCAAATATTACTGATAATATGATCATTATTATTGTTATTATTATTTACATTTATAATAGTTATTAAATTGCACATAGGGGCAGTATTATAGTAGTGATATTCTTATACATAGGGGCAGCATTATAGTAGTTATATTCTTGTACATAGGGGCAGTATTATAGTAGTTATATTCTTGTACACAGGAGGCAGTATTATAGTAGTTATATTTTTGTACACAGGAGCAGTATTATAGTAGTTATATTCTTGTACATAGGAGCAGTATTATAGTAGTTATATTCTTGTACATAGGAGCAGTATTATAGTAGTTATATTCTTGTACATAGGAGGCAGTATTATAGTAGCTATATTCTTGTACATAGGGGCAGTATTATAGTAGTTATATTCTTGTACATAGGAGGCAGTATTGTAGTAGTTAGATTCTTATACATAGGGGCAGTATTATTGTAGTTATATTCTTATACATAAGAGGCAGTATTATAGTAGTTATATTCTTGTACATATGAGGCTGTATTATAGTAGTTATATTCTTGTAAATAGGGGCAGTATTATAGTAGTCATATTCTTGTAAATAGGAGCAGTATAATATATAATAGTATATAATAATATGCAACTGATACACTAGGAGTCAGGGCCCTGCTCGCAAGAGCTTACAATCTAAGAAATTGGAGGTGACACATAAGGTAGTTGATTTTAAAAAGTAGGATTTGAGCCATTATTGAACTGACAGTTATAGTAGTTATATTCTTGTAAATAGGAGCAGTATTATAGTAGTTATATTCTTGTACATAGGAGCAGTATTATAGCAGTTATATTCTTGTACATAGGAGGCAGTATTATAGTAGTTATATTCTTGTACATAGGAGCAGTATTATAGTAGTTATATTCTTGTACATAGGAGGCAGTATTATAGTAGTTATATTCTTGTACATAGGAGGCAGTATTATAGTAGTTATATTCTTGTACATAGGAGCAGTATTATAGAAGTTCTATTCTTGTACATAGAAGCGGAATTATAGTAGTTATATTCTTGTACATAGGAGCAGTATTATAGAAGTTCTATTCTTGTACATAAGAGCAGTATTATAGTAGTTATATTCTTGTAAAAAGGAGCAGTATTATAGAAGTTATACTCTTGTACATAGGAGCAGTATTATAGTAGTTATATTCTTGTACATAGGAGCAGTATTATAGTAGTTATATTCTTGTACATAGGAGGCAGTATTATAGTAGTTATATTCTTGTACATAGGAGGCAGTATTGTAGTAGTTAGATTCTTGTACATAGGAGCAGTAATATAGTATTTATATTCTTGTACATAGGAGCAGTATTATTGTAGTTATATTCTTGTACATAGGGGCAGTATTATAGTAGTTATACTCTTGTATATAGGAGGCAGTATTATAGTAGTTATATTCTTGTATATAGGAGGCAGTATTATAGTAGTTATATTCTTGTACATAAAAGCAGTATTATAGTAGTTATATTCTTGCACATAGGAGCAGTAATATAGTAGATATATTCTTATACATAGGAGCAGTATTATAATAGTTATATTCTTGCACATAGGAGCAGTAATATAGTAGATATATTCTTATACATAGGCGCAGTATTATAATAGTTATATTCTTGTACATAGGTGGCAGTATTATTGCAAAAGTGTTGCTGCTAGTACGTTGCCAAAATCATCTAAGTCTCAACTCTTCTTATTTATTTTATAGTGATCATTCACACTGTGATAACTGTGACCCTTGGTGCATCTGTCAAGAATCTGTGATGTTTCATAATCACTGGGTGCTACTCTGTGTGACAGCTCCGTACAATTTCACTTACTTTATTATTAGTGTTGATCGAGTATCATAGTGCTTGGGTGCTGGGGGGGGCTCAGCCCGAACACATCAAGATGCTCGGGTGCTCTACCGACCACCTGATTATAATGGAAGTCCATAAGAGAACCTTGAGCATTAAACCAGACACCCCCTGCTCTGAAGAGGGGAGGGTGTCTGGTCCATAGGAAATTGTCAGAAATTGATGGAAACACCACCGAAACGGTTCAGGAGCAACATGGGGAGGATGTCTGGATGCATCTTGGACTCCCAGGTCGCCGCTGGGAACGATGCTGTCCGAGTAGTACGCCACTTTTATAGACTGACAATAATACACACAAAACCTAAGATAAAATCATTAGGAAACATTCTTTCCTGTATATTTACTTGTATAGAAAGTGCAAGTGCTGCCAAAAATTACAAGGAAGAGGCACTCCGATACAACCTGTATATCACATAATGGAGGGCCTCATTCACATTGTGGTACAATTGTTCAGGTAGTGGGACTCCTACATTTATAAAGCCTATGCACTAAGTGAAAGGGCTGCCAAAAATTACAAGGAACCGGCACTCCGATACACCCTATATCACACATAAAGGAGGGCTTCATACAAACCCTTAAAAAATTATGATTGATGGCCTGCTGGTGACCCTCAAAAACTATTTGAGCAAGGGCCTGCTGATCTGACCATCTAAAACATTATGGGCGAGGGCCTGCTGCCGCTTTGGTGAGTCTAGAAATCCTGGGGCCGATCGTACGTCCCTGTGACGATCTATTCGGATGTCTGAACCAGGGGCGTAACGATCGCGGTCGCAGAGAGTGCGACTGCGACCGGGCCCGGCGGGAGGGGGGCCCGCTGCAGGCCAGCAAGTGCTTGTGGCGGCAGGCGGGCCCTGCGAAACTGATCTGTGCTTGATTCACCTGCGCTGCCTGTGTGCACCGTCCTCCCTCACTCAGCTGCTGCCGCTCCTCCGCCGGGCCCTCCCTCAAGCTACACACGCCCACAATACGCCCACAATACACCCACATGACCACGGCCGCGTGACCCGTCCCTCCGCTCACGCGAGATGAGAGTCTCTGACGTCAGGACTCAGGAGAGTAGACTCTAGGCGCACAGGCGCAGCAAAAGCCCGCCAGAGCAGATTTAAAAGAGGCAGAGCCCCGCCCCCCAGCAGTGTGTGCCTGTGCCAGCACAGATTAGAGGGCTCAGGGCGCGATTCTCCGAGGAAGAAAGAAGAGGACCGACCGACCAACCGACCGACAGACAGACACCAAGGGCGAGCGCTGGGCATTGCAGCAGAAGTACTGCACTCCAGGACCATCTTCTCCTGCCTCACTGCCTGCTGGACTGGTCTATAGACTGGTAGGTAGTATTAGTAATGCAATGATTCATCCATGTTGTCCCCTGATCATCCATCCGCCCCACCCCCTGAATTCAGACATTATTATTGCCATTGTCTGCAATCAGGGTGGGGGTGGGGCAGATGGATGGCTCATCAGTGGACGTTAATAATGTCTGGAAAAAAAAAATTGGTATCACTGGAGGTAGTCCATGGACACACAAAAAACCTGCAACTGATTTTATTTATTTTTTTTAAACTTAACTTGGCGGGGGTGGAGTCTTGGCGGGGGTGGAGTCTTGGTGGGGGTGGAGTCTTGGCGGGGGTGGAGTCTTGGCGGGGGTGGAGTCTTGGCGGGGGGCCCCAATTTAAAGTTTGCCCTGGGGCCCATAGAACTCTAGTTACGCCACTGGTCTGAACTATCTACTTTCGATGTTATTGTCAGCACAAACCATGGTGACTACGGGTAATGGGGAATCAGGTTTAGATTCTGGAGAGGGAGCCTTAGGAACAGCTACGGCTACCACATCCAAGCAAGGCAGCATGCGCGCAAATCAGCTATTAGGTCTAGTAAGGTGCAGGCCTGCAGGTGATCTGACCCTGTAAAAGATTTTAGGTAAAGGCCTGCTGATGAGCTGACCCTGTAAACAATTATATGCAAGGGCTTTCTGGTGAGCTGACCCTATAAAAGATTTTACATTATGTAACTATTTGCAGTGTATTTCACTGTAATGAGCTGAAACAAAAAGGAAACTTTGTAAAAGTATTAATAGTGACACAAGGTCCTGTGGGAACCTTGATATTATACATTATAATGCACTTACATACTAGAATAAACCTAAAGTCATTGATCCAGCCTCACAAAATGTTGAAAACTTACAATAATAATTTAGTTTTTTTTAAATATATTTTTAATGTCAAAGCATGGAATAGGATGCACAGACTGGTAGACACATGGATGATCTAAGGCTACTTTCACACTAGTGTTTCTATTTTCTCGGATTGAGAATAGATCCGTCATAGGGTCTTAAAACCAGAAAAAAAAACGTTTCATTGTCAATGGGGACAAAACGTTACTGAACAGAACGGAATGTTCCAAAGTGTTGACCTATATTCATTTTTATATTTATGTAAATTAGGTATTTGAAGCACCAAATAACTGAATAACAGGGGTGCACATTAGTGTTGAGCCCGAATATTCGAATAGCAATTTTTTAGCGCGAATATCGCGACTTCGAGAATTCAGCATTTTTTCCATCTGAACACGATTCCTCTCTGCTTCTTGCTTGTTGGCCAATGAGAAGGAAGCAATGTCAAGTTCACAACAATACTTAGTGCACCAATCAGTAATCTGTAGTCAGACCTGCTAAAATATGAAGTTAAAATATTCGAATCACTGCCGATTAGCGCCATCGCGAATATATTGGAGCACTTGACTCTATCTGCATATAAAGCTATTCTAATGTTCTGCCGTGCCAACCATTTTCTCCAGTCTCAGGAAACTTATACCAGCTTGAAAAATGCAGCCAAAGTGACCCATGCCTGTATTTCGCATTACGAATTCGCATTACGCGATTTTTACATTTCCGATTTTTCGCATTCAATAAAATAATCTTGAATTCTCAAAATTTGCAAATATATGACGAATATTCTAGAAAATATTCGCTAAATATCGTGAATTCGAATATAGCCCCTGCCGCTCATCATTAGTTCACATCTTGTACTGCACCGTACAGCAGCAACCTGTAAGATGCAGAAGAGTTTACCTCCCGTGAGGGGACCACCCTTTGGTTGCATTATATTGTATAATATACACCCGACTTCCGGATGCTTATTTCAGACTCAGCTAGTGACATGCAGAGTAAGGAAGACCACATTAAAGAGACACATTGGCCTATCTACTACATATCCAGCCCATACCAGAAAGTCAGGACATCGTGACATGATTTTCATTACAGTAAGAGCAGAAGGATTATTAAACTATAAGCAATTATAATTAGGCACCAGTAAAATATACAAAGTAGATTTTTTTTTTTTTTCAGGAAAGGACTGAACAGATGGTAGGATAGTGAATCTGTCATGTTGAAAATGCAGTCTTATCTGTGGGGAGAATGCTACAGAGCTGGAGGAGTAGATTTAAATATAGTTTTCTTGCAAAATATAAAGCATAACTTGTAATGTCTTGATTTCAATCCTTGCTCCTCCTGGACTCTGGGGACTTCAGAGGGTGGTCTTAGAAAGCTGTCAATCTCTGAGAGAACTGGCCCCTGGAATCCTGAATTTATCAATGAAAACTAATTCTGCATAGTCACTCTGATAGGTACATCGTGAAATACCATTAGCTGATACATTTCAGAACTTTACATATACAAGACCTGATAACCACCCTAGAGAGCGCCAGTACAGCATCCTGCTCCAGAGAAGGGGAAAACTGCAAAATAGTGCAAAGGAAAGAGTTGAAAATGTATTTGGCTTTGATACACTGTATGTGATTTACTGTATTGTGCATGCACATGGTATTAATAGGTCATATCCATAGCTACCACTACATGGGGCTGGTCTCTCTCTCTCTCTCTCTCTCTATATATATATATATATATAGTTGGGTTTCGCTCTGGTAGACAGGATTTGCGGACGCAGTATAAACAGTTCAGTGTTTTATTCACACTTTAGGTAAGTGACAAAACAAGCAGTCATAATCAAACAAAAAAGTCAGCTTGCGGTGTTGGTGGTAATTGACACGATGAGGCAATTCTGGCTCAAAGAGTCCTTGACCACAGCAGCACCAACCTGTTTTCAAGGCAAACAGGTAGCAAGCCTTCATCCAGACACAAGGCTCCCAGATCCCAACACAGAGACCTGGCTTCTGAGCCCAGCTGCCTATTTAAGGACAGCCAGGGGCTGCCAAAACCCGGACCTGGCACTTAAAATCCGGTCCGGTATTTGACCTCACCTGGCATGTAAATCAGCTCAGCAGCACATGCTGGGAGGAAAATACCTGTTTTCCCAGACAAAACCTCTCACTGTGTCACATACACTCCCCCCCTTTGTTCAACCCTGAGGGGGTGAACACACGCCAGACAGTGTACACGGGACAGGGCATCCGCGTTTCCCTGTAACCGGGTCCCATTCATTTTAATACTGACAGTGCCCGTCACGACCTTTGTGGTCTGGCGAGCTGGTGGACGTGAGGCGCAAATCACAACCAGTTTTGACAAGTACGGGTTTATTGAGAGACAACGCGTTTCGGGGTGCGCATGACCCCTTTATCAAGTCTGGTGTGCTGCAGCTGGATGCTTGCTGTTCGTTTAATACTTGGTTAGGCAATGCTGTTGCGGTGGTGAGGCTGATGTAGCTGGGGTATTCTGACCCGGCTACTGCACATGGTGCGTGCTGTAAGGACCCCGAAGGCGAACCTGAAAAACCTTCAGCTCATATTTGCAGCCAAGAAATAATTACTAGAAATGCACAAATAGTCCCACAACATGGACAGTGACACCAGATGTATTATTCGAATTTGCGATCTCCATTCATTATTTTTTTCAATGCAAAATATCGACAATATAATTTTTGTGTACGCCCATACGCAAATGCACTATACAATACCCAAATGCACTATAAAGAAAGTATATTGGTATATAACACCCCGCTTCAATCATTTTTTTTTTTTAAGACGACTGGTATATCACACTAGTAGAAATTATTTGTTCCAATAACGCTTGTCCCTCTATACACCTGCAGTATCGCAGCAGAACCGCACACAACTGCCGCACAATACAAATACACTAACATAGACAGTAACTTATAACATTGTACAAGAAAGGAAATCCATTAGAATATACATAAAAATTAAATGTAACCTTTAATAATTTTACTATGAGGGCCCATTCACAAGTCCGTAAGTGTTTTGCGGATCCGCAAAACACGGACACCGGCAATGTGCATTCCGCAATTTGTGGACCGCACATCGCCGGCACTATAATAGAAAATGCCTAATCTTGTCTGCAATTGCGGACAAGAATAGGACATGTTATATTTTTTTGCGAAAACGGAAGCACAGATGCGGAAGTGCGGATCCGAAAATGCAGATGCGGACAGCATGATTCCGGCCCCATTGAAAATGAATAGGTCTGCCCCCGTTCCGCAAAATTGCGGAACGCATGCGGACCAATTTTTCCCTCAAAATGAAAATAAATTAAATTATTAAAGTTAAGCAAAAAGCATAGATGTGGTAGGCAATAACAAGTGCTCGGCTGCACTAAATCAGGTGCTCGGCGGCACCAAATCAGAAACCATATGTCCTACCACAATCCGCGGGGTTCCAGTGCACATCCATGAATCCTGGAGGGAAAGCAAAGAACATCTATCCCTGGGCTAGATGATGATGTGGTATTGAAGGGCCGGGTGGGCAAAGAACTGTCCCTGATATTGCCCTACAGGGGGGTGCTATTCTGGCCCTGATAGCCTAACCACAGACCATTCGCCATTATAAGAGTGACCCCGTCCGGAACCTTACCCTATCTAAAAATGGCCATAGTAAACCCCTTGCCCCTAGGCCCCTGACTTCCAGGCGATCACTATATAGATCTATGTGTTTTTGACTCATTATAAAAGTATATTATAAGTATATCACACTCCTCAGTATATCACACCTATCGGTAGCACACCTATACCAGTCCTTAAAATGACTTTTGTGGCCCTATTAGCTAGCGTTTGGTGTCCCTAACAGCCTGTCCCTGCTCCACACAGCAACCTCTCCCTACACTGGCAAAACACTGAATGTAAAATGGCGCCAGATCAGGTTTATTTATAAGGTAGGGGGCATGTCCATGTACTGCAATGTCTCAATTGGCTGTTCTGTACCACCTGATGGATGTGTCATGGGTCAAAGTTCTTCATAATGTAAAAGAATCTGGCGGGCGCAAATTTCTCCATATGTTTGCATTTTCGGCGAATCGTGAACACGCAAAGTTCGCCACAAAACGACCGCCGAGCGAACCGCAAGGCCATCTCTATACAGCACCGAGGCCTACTTCGGAGGAATTGGTCTGTACTATAAACTCCCTCTTCTAGCCGATCATCCCAGCGAACCACCATTGATTTGTGTGCCTTCAAGAGTCCTGTCAAGGGTGCGGCTAGAGTAGCAAAGTGGGGAACAAACTTCATGTAATAGCCCACCATTCCCAGGAAGGACTTTATTTGCCTAGTGGTGACAGGTCGGGGCCAATTCCGTATCGCACCTATTTTGTTCACTTGGTGCTTGATGACTCCGCGCCCAATGACATACCACAGGTACTTAGTCTATTCTAACCCTTTCGCACTTTTTTGGGGGGTTAGCGGTTAGGCCAGCTTTCCGAAGGGAGTCCCCTACAGCCTGCACTTTGGGTAGGTGACTTTCCCAGTCACTATTGTGGATGACAATATCGTCCAGGTAAGTAGAAGTGTACGGCGATGTGGACGAAGCACAATGTCTATTAGTTGCTGAAAAGTCACGAGGCGCCATGCAGACCAAAATGTAACACCTTATATTGGTACAGGCAGATGAAGGCAGTTTTCTCTTTGGCAGCCTCAATTAAGGGCACCAGCCAGTACCCTTTCGTGAGGTCCAAAACAGAAAAATACCAGGCTTGTCCTAACCTCTCGATGAGCTCATTCACCCGGGGCATGGGATACGCATCAAATTTGGAAACCTCGTTAAGATTTTGAAAGTCGTTACAAAACCACAACGTCCCGTCTGGCTTGGGTATCAATACGATAGGACTGGCCCACTCACTTTTTGACTCCTCAATGACGTCTAGCTGCAACATTGCAAGAGACAGCAAGGGTGTCTGCCATATAGAAGTTCGAAGGGCGAGAACCCAGTAGAGGCCGGGGGTACCTCTCGCACTGCGAACATGAAATAGGGTAGAAGGAGGTCCAAGTCCTTCCCATCTTTAGCCCCCACCCTTTTCAACATATTTTTTAATGTTAGGTTAAACCTTTCTACTAGACCGTCCATTTGCAGAAGGTAAACGGACGTCCGTAGCTGTTTTATGTGCAGCAACTTACAGAGTTCCCTCATCACCTTGGACATAACAGGGGTCGCTTGGTCGGTGTGACGGACTGAACCATCACTGGTGCTGCTGGAGAGTCCTGAGGGCTAGCCTCATTCCTTTGGACTATGGACTCAGAACTATGGAGATCTTCCCCCCCCCCCCCCTCAGTCTCTTCAGGTTACAAGGAGCTATTAACCCTGATTTATATGTGGAGTATTATAGGCCATGGTATGTTTTAATAGTTCAGTAGAGGATTGGAGAACTACACTCTGGGGATTGCTATAATCATTATTCTCTCTACAGTATAATCCCTAGCGCTTGTAAGAGCTGTTCCTGTTCCTGAAGGAAGAGAGGGGCACCCACTGGAACATGGAAGCGTTGTCGTAGTTCCAGGGTGGGTAGAAGATGGCGAGATCCCAACCAAGCTGTGGCGGTTTGTGGGGTCGGCAGTGCTTTTGGTGTCAAGTGGAGTTCTTGGAGTCCTCGGGAAGCACTAGTAGCATCCATCAACAAAGGTACCCAGTTGGGGTGCCAGAAGATCCGTTACAGTCAGTTAGAACCTCTTTAGGTAGTCCTACTTGGGAAAACATCTCCATTAATTCCTTAGCTATGAGTTTGGCTGAGGTATGTCGCAGTGGCACTGCATCCGGGTACCGAGTGGCATAGTCTAGAATGACTATGATGTGTTGATGCCCTCTGATGGACTTCGGTACTGAGCCTATGAGGTCCATAGCTATTCAGTCAAACGGTACTTCGATAATCGGGAGATGTACTAGGGGACTAGGGAAATGTGGCTGGGGGCTAGTTATCTGGCAGGTCGGGCAAGACTTACAAAACTCTTCCACTTATTTGAATATTCTGGGCCAGTAAAACCGCTGTTGAATATGATCCTGAGTTTTCTGCAGCCCCAGGTGACGCCCGAGAATGTGTTGGTGGGTTAGATCTAACACAAGCTTGCGATAAGCCTTGGGGACCACCAACTGTTCAATAGGCTCACCCGGTAGTTTGTTTACCCAATGTAACATATCCTGATGAACTACAAAACGGGGAAACACTGACTCTGCCCTAGGTTGTTGTGGTTCACCACCTACTATTAACACATTTTCCCAGGTGTGGGATAGGGTTGGGTCCCGACGTTGGTCTGCCAATTCAGGACCCGGCGGCAAGTCCTCCACATCTTCCACCATCACACTTAGCGGGGTTGTCTCCCCCTCTTCCACCAAAGTGGCAGTCACCCCTACCGCTGGCCCTTCGGTCTCAGATTCCAGAGTTCTGGTCTCCCCCCTGAGCCAGGCCACTCTGCTAGGGTTACCCCTGTCTCTCGGGTATCAGTCAATCTCATAGCAGGCCACAGTGCCGGGAAGCCTCTCCCTATTATGAGATTATAATGTAGATTTGTGGCGACAGCCACCTCGTGGGTCCATCTACCGGCCACCGTAGTTAGAGACACCAGCGTGGTGGGGTAGTCTTTTAAGTCTCCGTGGATGCGCATCACCCCGATTTTCCGGCCAGTATACTGAGGGGACCGCACCAGGGTAGCCCTTACTAGGGTCACCGGACACCCTGAGTCCAGCAGAGCCTCTGCTGGAGTCACAGATATTTAGGATGCGCAAACTTTATACAGGAGATGTAGCACAGGTAATGTCGTTATCACCAGCAGCAAAAACATTTGACTGAATGTCACAGATATTTAGGATGCGCAAACGTTATACAGGAGGTGTAGCGCAGATAATGTTGCTGTCACCAGCGGGGAAAGAAATTTGACTGAATGTCACAGATATTTAAGTTGCGCAAGCGTTATACAGGAGATGTAGCGCAGGTAATGTTGCTGTCACCAGCAGCGAAAAAATTAGGCTGAATGTCACAGATATTTAGGATGCACAAACGTTATACAGGAGATGTAGCGCAGGTAATGTCGCTGTCACCAGCAGGGAAAATTTTTTACTGAATGTCACAGATATTTCTTTTCCGCAAACGTTATACAGGAGCTGTAGCGCAGGTAATGTTGCTGTCACCAGCGGCCAAACAATTGCGCTGAATGTCACAGATATTTAGGATGCGCTAATGTAACACAACAGATGTAGCAGAGGTTGCGTCATTGTCAGCAGAGGCTAAACAATTGCAAGCAATTTAGCGCAGATTGCGCTAATAATATATATTGCAGTCAGATAAGACAATAGTCCTTAAAAGGATTTTTGGGTCTCTAACACCTTTCAACACTAAACAATTCCTGTCCCTACACTATCTGTCTCTTCTGCTGTAGCTCTCCCTGACTAAGACTGAGCCGAACCATGTGTCATTGGGTGCTAAATAGTACCCGATGATGCGTTTTGGCTAGCCAATCACTGTAAAGTCGGTAAGAAACATGGCTACGGCATTACAGTGAGGGCAGTACTTCTCTGCACATTTATTGGCTGCGTAGCAGCCAACAAATGTGCGGGGAGGAGACTCAAGCATCGCGTTCAAGCACACGCGGTGTTCGGCCGAAGACCGCGTTGTGCTGAGCATCGCGATGCTCGAGTGAAAATGGTGTTCGGCCGAGCATGCTCGCCCAACACTACTAATGACCACAAGTAGTTGTTTTGTTCATGTTTCTCAAACAATGTTTAAAGAGTTGACATTGCTACACTTCCCAGCCCTTTCGACTCTCCCGTAGTAGGTTCTTCAGGGGTGGGGCATATAATCTTCTTCCCTCCCACTCAGTTTTACTAAATGATTATAAATGCACCCCCTGGTTGATACATTCAGATTTTGTCATCTAAAAGGTAACTTTCCCAGGTGCAGGCTCCCTTTAAATACAGGACACATTTAATTGCTTGTTCAAAGATCCTATTTATCTGTGAATTTTGTGTGTACATTTAGAAGAATGAAAATATGAAAAAAGTCACTTGAGGTACAAAGATCTGTCTGCAGAGGGAAAATGCAATTATAGCAATTTCATAAACTCTCATATTATCTAGCGATTGTTCATGTTTATTAAAATATTGAATTGTTATTGCACTCACCAAATATTCAGTTTTATAACTAAAATATAAAATGCACAGATTAGAAGATAATTGCTCAATCAATCAGGGATGGTGCAGTAAGAACTACTGGTGGGTCCTTCAAATGATGATGAATGGACTCAAAGCTTCTTGAAGGTGACCCTTTGACTTTTAAGTCTGCTCTAAGCATTTGGTTACAATGAATTCATATTAAGATACTTCAGAAAATGCTCCTGCATTATTGATAGGCTTGTGTCCCATAGATATAATGAATGACCAACTATTAAGCATCATAATAAATACACCAATCTCAAATTAATATATGGCTCTCAGCCATGATGAGAGCCTATGTGAAGTCCATTACTGATCTAGAATGGTTCATTAAGAAGAAAACACCTTGATCCCAAGGATTTAATAAGAATAGAATTGTATCCATTCTCTTAAAGGGGACATCTGGTGTAGAAATCCCATTTCCAAATGCTCTTTAAAGGGAATTCCCATTTTATTAGGGTAGGATGGGCATCCGAAGAGGGATCTCTGACTGTCTGGAACACAGCCCATTGATGGACATTGTATAATGCTACATTTCCCCTGAGGTGGCCCTGTGGGGATAATGAACACTTACTGCCAGGTTTGAAGTGATCCTTGTAAAGGGTTGTCCAAAGCAGAAGTCCTGTTTAAGATTACCATGGAATTTTTTTTTATTTTTTTTGAATTTTAGATCAATTCGATGGACTGATATCTAACACTAGTGGGCGCTGTTGAGAGGAATCATTGTTTACTCACTTACTTCTGGTCTATCCAAACACTCATAGGGGTTTACCAGGATTTATATATCGATGGCCTATCCTATTTTAGAAGGGTGCGTGACACACCACACCCCTGCTGATCAACTGCATGCTGCAGTAACCAGCTCCATCTGGGCTTTGTAGTTCTAGCTCCTATTTCCACCACTGGAGCCACTAATAATAAGCTAACTAGTGGGCAGGGGCATAGCTAAAGGCTTATGGGCCCTGGTGCAAGAGTTCAACTTGGGTCCCCTTCCCTCAGTGCTTTGTAGCCAGACAAAAATTCAAACAGAAACCCCCTATGGCAAGTTCTTGACCTAACCCCTTCCCTCCAGCCAGAGGTATAACTTGACCAGCATGCACTTTCTATAATACTGGTGTCTTCTTATGCAGCACAATGGTCTTTGGGCCCCCTCAGGCTCCTTGGCCCGGTAGTGACTGCTTCTTCTGCACCCCCTATAGCTACATCCCTGCTAGTGGGGAGTACAGGGTGTAAGACTCACGCTGATCAGATATCGATTGCCTATCTTGAGCATAACACATCAATATAAATATTCTGATAAAACCCTTTAAAAGAGTCTTGCAGTGCTAACATATTGATGACCTATCCTCAAGAAAGCTTATCAATATCAGATTTGCCAGGGTCCGAATCCCAGCACCTCCACCAATCAGTAGCGCCGCCTGTGCGAGCACTGCTTCCACTTCAAAATTACATGTGTGCCGTCTCCTATGCAACTGCTCAGTTGTAATTACACTGCACCCCCTCTACAAGCGACACACTGGTCAATTTGAAGCGGAAGCAGCAGTAGCATCGACCCCCCCACATATCTGAAATTGATAGCCTGATATTGATGAGAATAGGCCACCAATATCTAAGCACTGCATCTAAAATCTAATCCCTTTAAGGATATCCTACAATGTAACATTATGTTCACATTTGCCTGCTTTGTATGATTTCTATGGAAATTGATGCTCCGTCAAAATGACTCGAACCCTGACAGAGACCTAATAGATCTCATTATAAGCCAATGGGATCTCTTTAGATTTGCCATCATAAATGGATCCAGCACCTGTGGCATTCTATGGACTATGCCATGGTACTATTTTTGAAAAATGCAGTTATGAAGTTGGTCACTAGATCCTTCTAAGTCAATCATCCAAAACAGATGCACCCTGTTGTTAGACACCAAGATGTAGCTTTTAGTCCCAGTATTAGAAAGTCATTCAATGGGTACACTAATGCTTACTATGTTACTGCTGTTCGGGAAGTACACCAACTATTGAAGGAACACGATCAGTGTGTGGCCCAAGTCCAATACACCACCACAATACCACATCCCTATTAATTCTTAAACAACATCTTTATTTCCAATACGTATATTAAAATCACAATACATAATACAATTACTAGATAAAAATGGATACCAATGTGACAGTAGGCGGCAGAACAGCAGCAATTCGGTCATATAATTAAATACAGAGGAGATAAACAAATAGTTTCCTATAAATATGCAATAAATACCATATCTCCCTAAGACCCCCCCCCCCCTCCACTATATAAATAAATCGCAGACACAGATGACAATGGGATAACAAGATAACACAGGGAGGCAAGAAACAAAAAAATATATATGCATATATCAATACGCAATGTACAAATTACCTCCCTACATCCTCTGCCATATCATTCACCTACCCACTGTGTGAGCACGAGGTGTTAAAAGAGTAATCCCTCTCACTTGTATCTGATTAGCAATAAAACATAAATCCCTCCACAGTGTAGTAAGTGAATGGTTAATACAAACAGATCATATGCAAGTCATAATAGGGGAGCAAACAGAGGTCCAAAAGATTAAAAATACAGACCGCAGCACTGATGTGTCACCACTACTTCAGGGGGGGGGGGGGGGTCTTAGGGAGATATGGTATTTATTGCATATTTGTAAACATAGGAAACTATTTGTTTATCTCCTCTGTATTTAATTATGTGACCGAATTGCTGCTGCTGTTCTGCCGCCTACTGTCACATTGGTATACATTTTTATTTAGTAATTGTATTATGTATTGTGATTTTAATATAAGTATTGGAAATAAAGATGTTTAAGAATTAATAGTGGTGTGGTATTGTGGTGGTGTATTGCTATTCGGGAACTGGATTGATGGACTCACGTAAAATGTTCTCATATATTACATTCTGAAATGGATTTATAGTTCTCTGATATTTATTCACTTTCTGAAGCATATTGCTCTTTAGGGGTGGGACATGTTAAATTCTTATCTTCCTATTAGATGCCATTAAGTTGGTGGAAAATATAAAGATGCTGTGGTATTTTTCACCCTATAAGACACACTTTTTTTCCCTTAAAAGTTGGGGGGAAATGGTAGTGCTTCTTATGAAGTGCTCATTAGTACACGGTATGACCAGAGAGCAGTGAATATAGTGCTCCTATTGCTGGCTTTACTCACCACTCCCTGGTCTTCTGCCAGTGCGTACAGCGTCAGGAAGTGGTACACTATGACCTGTCGCTGCAGCGCAGCCCAGAAGGAGAAGCACAATGGATCTCTCGAGAGGTGGCGCCCTCCAGAGCAGCAGAGGTAAGTTCTTTTATGAGGATTTAGGGTCTCATTTAGGGGTCTGATCTGAGGTTTGATGAGAATTAAGGGTCTGATTTGAGATCCGATGAAGATTGGTGATGTGATTTGGGGGTCCAATGAAGATTGTGGGTCTGATCTAGGGTCTTATGAGGACTAGGGGTCTGATTTGGGGGCTTGATGAATATTGGGGGTCTTATCTGAGGTCTGATGAAGATCCGGGATGTGATGAAGATTGTGGGTCTGATCTGAGGTCTTATGAACAGATGGGGTCTGATGAAGATTAGAGGTCTGATGAAAAATATTTTTTGCTTGTTTTCCTCCTCTAAAACCTAGGTGCGTCTTATAGAAGGAAAATGTTTTACATTTGATTGGTAAGTTCATATACAGTATATATATATATATATATATATATATGGACAGAGGAGTGCAAGTATAGGTGTTATCCACGTTGAAATGCTAATAGAGAGATAGTTGACCATGGATCTGGCTCAGTCCTTGGACATTTCATTCTGCCCTGATGTTCGGCTGGAATAATTGTATTAATTAGCTGCAGTGTTCCATAGCAATGATTTACCGACATTGTGAAATAGACCTAAAGTCACACATCCCTCGCCCGTCACAAGCAGTTACATTCCTTACAGAACTCTTGCATGCTTGTGCCTCAGTGAACAGTATGTACGGTACCTCAATCATTGCTGCTTAGATCAAGGTGACAGACCAAATGACACAGCAGTGGGCCTTGACTTGTGCTGCGGTGCAGAAATGGCATGCCCTAGCTATTACTCAACACATGCTATGTCTGTATGTTCCATGTAGCGTTCTCAGGTCTATATAACATTGCCTGGACATGATGCTCAGATCAGTAACACATACACCGTGGTAGATTTACCAATCATGTCATGATCTGCACCAAATTTATTACAGTGGTTGATAAATTTGGTGCACATATAGACACCTTCCTACAAACTACAATTTTTGGTCTTTCTTTGAGACAAAATTTGATGTCAGAATTATGGGCCATAACCCTTTCCCATTAAACCAGGGGAGAAGAACCTCCGGCCCGCGGAATCATTTCATGTGGCCCCCGGTCCCCTGCCAGAGCATATAGTGAAAATGCTAATCACCGCATCCATTATAGATGTGGTCATTAGTATGTGGGAGGCACAGGAAGATGAGAACATCGCTGCACTGGCTGTACTCACCTTCCCTGGTTGTCTTCCGGGCCCCAAACAGTGTCAGGACGTAGTGCACATAGATACGCACTACAGAAGGGAAGAAGACCAGGGAGGGTAAGTGAATCTACCAAGTGGCAGCGCCGTCCGGAGCTGGAGAGGTAACGGTAACTCCCCTGTTGCTCAAAGATGCTCATTTGCATATACTAAAACTTTATTTTTCTCAGCAATGCAGGCATATATAAACATGCGACTGAACAGGGGCGTCGCTAGGTTAAAACATTCGGGGCCTGGGCCCCGGATGTTTTGTCCCAGGCCCCGAATGTCCTGCCTGCCTGCTAGATACAACTGTATTGCCGTACACAGAACGACAATACAATTGAATCTAATACACTGGGAAGAGCTGAAGGACCTGTGGTGACATCACAGTTCATGTGATCAGCAAAACAGGCTGTGATAGGATGACCTGGATGATGTCACCATCATGTGACCAGTGCAGGATTGGACCGGAGTGAAGAGGAGAAGGAGCCTAATGGTGATGTCTGTACATGAGGGGAGGTAAGTGAACTGAGAGGCAGAGAAATGCTGGGAGATGTAGTTATTTAACTGGGATGTATGTTAGGGCTGAAGGGAGGGATGTTATTGACATGGAACTGTGTGCTTGAGGTGGCTGGGGGAGGGAGTGATGTTATTTACATGGGACTGTATGTTTAAAGTGGATGGTGGGGGGGAATGATGTTTATGTACATGGGACTTAATGTTTAGGCCAAGTTCACACTTGCGTTTGGGGATCCGCTTGTGAGATCCGTTTCAAGGCTCTCACAAGCGGCCCCAAATGCATCAGTTTAACCCCAATGCATTCTAAATGGATGCTGATCCATTCAGAATGCATTATTTGGCTCCGTACAGCCCCCCGTTCGTTTTGGAGGCGGACCCCAAAATGCTGCAAGCAGCGTTTTTGTGTCCGCATGGCCTTGCGGAGCCAAACAGACAATGTAAGTCAATAGGGAGGGATCCCTTTGCATTGACACAAAATAGTGCAATTGTAAATAGATCCGTCCCCCATTGACTTTCAATGTAAGTCAGGATGGATCCGTATTGGGACTTAGAAAGTCAAATCTAATACAAACTAATCGGTCCTGAACTGATGCATTCATTTGTATTTGTACAGGACAGATCCGCATGAACGCAAGTGTGAAAGTAGCCTTAGGGGTTGATGTTTACATTGGATTGTGCGTTGGAGGCGGCTGGGGAGGAGGTGATGTTATTTACATGGGACTGTATGGTGGAGGGAGGATTATAACTGCAGGGGGCACTGCAGATCCAGGCGGTCTTATTACTACTGGGGGCTCTATAGGAGGGCCTTATAGATCCGTCTTATTTATACTAAGCGCACTATAGGGGCCTTATTACTACTGAGGGGTCTGTAGGGAGCTTTATTACCACTGGGGGAACAATAGGGGGCCTTATTTCTACTGGGGACTCTGTGAGGGTATTAGTAATATGGGAGGGCTCTTCTAATAATGGGGGCATTGTTGAGGAGCATTATCACGGTTGGGGCAGTGTTACTAATGAGGGCATTGTAGAAGAGAATTACTATTGGTAGGACTATGAGGAGCACTATTACTATGGGGGGCAGTAATGTTTCTTCAGGATAGTATTTGGGGGTATTGGGGGGGCAAGGGCGTAACTAAAGGCTCATGGGCCCCCGGTGCAAGAGTTCAGCTTGGGCCCCCCTTCCCTCAGTGCTTTGTGTGTCTTCTTATGCGGCACAAGTGTCTTTGGGCCCCTTAAGGCTCCTGGACCCGGTAGCGACTACTACCTCTGCACCCCCTATAGCTACACCCCTTGGGGGGGGGGGGCACAGCAAGCAGCAGGATAACACTTTGGAGACTCCAGTTGGGGGATAATGATAGAATGTGAGGAAGCTAAGATGTCTGTGTGTCACACTCTGCAGAGACGAGGCGGCTGAGAGAAGTTGTCCAGACCAAGTGGAGAAGATGATAAGAGAGAAGATCTACAGAGAAGATGATGACAGACAGGATACGTCACCTGGAGGCCCTGGAAGTGACAGGTAAGTGCTGCTGTATAGAAAGTACAGCAAAGTGCAGGGGGGGGGGGGCAACATATTTATTGGGGCTTGTGTCCCGGAACTTTTGAGACCCTAGCAACGCCCCTGGGACTGACACAGATTCCTTCAGCTGCCAAGTGCACATGCAACAGGTCAGCCAGTGTCATAGGGACAAAACTGCTGACAGATGACTGTAAGGAATGTGGAATTATGATCTAATGCCAGCCATGATCTAATGCCAGCCATTTGCTATGAGATAGCAGAGGGAGTGAACTCCGCAGGGGTCCTGGATTCAAGCAGGCCACATGCGTACAATTCACACCTCACGGAGGCCAACTCATCCTACAGGGAAAAAAAATTGTAAGGGGTCTCAGCATACACCCAGATCACTCAAATGCATCAGACATCATGGAACCAGGGATTCATAAGGAATTATGAATTGCCAATCCATCACATAAACCAGTTATATAACTGCGACCCTGGGGCCAAGACAGACTTGCCCCTGGTCGTAGTTTGGGATTGGGTGCTGGGAATAGGAGATACAGAGATCTCCCAGCAGGAACTTAATAATGGCACCATGTTTGGTCTCCACCTGTAGCTGGAACCCAGGGTCACAGAACCCTCTCCCTGTGACCATCCAGTCTGGAGCTATGGGCCATAATGGATGTTGTGGGTGTTTGGCTACCAATACACGGAAGGGAGGGTGGACTCCTCCCAGAGGGAGGAAGGGCCGTGACTGACTACAGATGAAAAGGCCCATTCAGGCCAGAGGCCAGGGTCTTTTTCTGAAGGGGGTCACATCGAGTAATGTGTTTGGAGGGACCGTGGACAAACTGCTGACATCACTGCTCCCATGTGACTACAGCCAAGCATTACAGCACCCCAGAACTCATCATAACCCAAAGGATTACTCATCCATCTGGTAACTGACCCTTGCTCCGTCTAATTCTGTTGTATCATACCACCTGAATTTGCACATCCGACCACCGTATATATTCTCTGTGTGTATAGTGTATTTTCTAGTGCGACCCTTAAGACAATTAAATATATAACTTAATCTTGTGCTGTTCTTGTATCTCAGTCCACGAATTCCTACGTCTGTGTTTCGGCATAGTCATACGCTACTACAGGTTGGTTTCTCACCCTATATAATCCCGTTAGCGGACCGGGCTTATATCAAATGAGGAACTGGTGGCAGTCTACTGGGCTGAGAAGCTCTGTTTCACTGGGGCAGTGAAAAGGCTATCTGAGCTTGTCAGGGTTGTGGGCGGGTGTGGAGTTACACCGGAGGCCGCGTGGACCACCGTCTCTCACCCCCTGCCTCTCTGTGCCCATGTGGACAGGAGGCATCTGTGTGAACTGTATCAAGCTGACCTTACGTGCTCCCAGGGAGGGCGTAATGACACGTCTTGGAAACCAGTGACTAAACCGTATCTAGTGAGCTCGACGTAGTTGACATCAGGCGGGGCAGCGAGGTGCGGTATTCGTCACAATGCCCTTTAATGGAAAGAAGTGTGACAATTTTGATGCAAAAAAATTATAAATAAATAAGTGGTGTAAGATTACAAAAGCGTCTAATGACATGACCGATTTCTTATACACCATGATACATTGAGTGCATCTGTTTCTAAGTTGCCTAACTCTGCTCCACTAGTTCTTCTCTACATCTTCTTCCATCTAATGAATGCAGGACATGATTCTGTACAGTCTCTTTAAAAATAATTGCCCCTCGTACCTGCCATGGGATACAAGCCGCCGCCATGCTTGAATGTACCCGTCAGTAATCACGGTCATTTTTACAGCTGGTTCGCCTCTTAAGACCATCTGTATTTCTTTCTTTAATTAAAACCCTGAAGAAAGTTCTGGTATCATTTAACCTGTATAATTGCGGTATATTTTTTCGCGCTATCACCTCTAAGTTGTAATTGCCTGGATGCTTTACAATGCGGCGTCCGGATAAATTACACTTTTGTTTACTACTTCAGGCTCTAGTACATCTTAATCCCCATTCTCAGGTTGATTTACAGCTCTCTCTCTCTCTCTTTCTCCCTCCGCTCTTCTCTCTTTTTTTCACTTTTTTTTATCCTTCACTTTTTGCTTCTTTTTTTTTCACTTTTTGCTCAGGAAATGATTTTCAACTTAGCAGAGCAGCATCTTTGACATTCATTAGAAAATCAATATGTGTTTTCTCAGGCAAAGAGACTTGTTGGAAACACTATAAATGTCCAAACCATCTAAGCATCTCCTAGTTTAACGCTTAGCCGATAACCAGGTTAATGTTTTTCTCTTGTTGGTGCAGATACACATGAGATGATGTAGTCATCAGTCCGGCTGATAACTAATATTCCTGCCCATAGGGGGTCGGGGATGTCGATGTTCACACACAGGCAAGCATTCGTTGCTATATGAGTGCAGAGGGAGCAGCTACAACCAAGACTTGATGTTTACGGGCGCCCTCACATGCGGCAGATTTTGTTGCAGAATTTTCCGCTCTTGAGAATCAGTTCCATTCATTTAAGTTGGGCAGCAAGTACGTGGATTTCTGGTGAATGGAACTGCAAAAAAATTAGTGGAAAATTCTGCAAGAAAATCTGCAGCATGTGAAGGCACCCTAAGGAGCCCAAGGACCTCTCTGAGAAGATACCATTAGTATAAGCGGTGCATGATAGTGGTCGTGGTGGTCGTGGTAGCGACTAGTGTTAAAGGGATTCTGTCACCTCCTTTTACCATTTTAAGCTGGCACCATCGCTATGTTGACTAAAGTACCTTATTTCCAGGAGTCTTCTTTTTACTTTATTTCGTTTTGTAGTTTTGATATAAAAGCGATTTTTATGTTATGCTAATTAGGGTCCAAGGTGCCCAGAGGGGCGTTTTTTTCACTCTCCGGTGCCCAGTGACGCCCCCTGCAGTGCCCAAGAACGCCTCCTGATCATCAAATAACCTCCCACAGCCCGGAAAACGGTTCCGCCCCCTCCCCACGTCATAGTCTACCTTATAGAAATGCCCCGTCCTTCTTCCTGTCTGCGGCCAGAAAACTCGCGCAGTTCATAGTAGTTCATGTCCTATTATTGCCTGCAAATCAGGGTCCAATGCCCCATTCAAGTCAATGGGTCCGCAAAAATATGGAACGCAGACTAAACACATCCGTAGTTTGCGGATCCATACTGTAGAAATGCTATGCCCAGCCCATATTGCTCATGTGTTTGGTGATTAATAAGTTACTGTTTCTGTTTCCGATCTGCAAAAAACAGATCGAATACGGAAACCCTACTTATATGTTTTGTG
Organism: Bufo gargarizans; assembly: GCF_014858855.1. Taxonomy (NCBI): domain Eukaryota; kingdom Metazoa; phylum Chordata; class Amphibia; order Anura; family Bufonidae; genus Bufo; species Bufo gargarizans. Next base: position 12,371,707 of record NC_058090.1, on the reverse strand, counting down.
GAATAATGTTATGGAAGAGGACTTAAATCAGAGAAAAAAAAACTCAGATACAGAACAACGGATCCGTAAAAGCACAGATAGTACGTAATCCTATCTGTGCTTTCATTTTTTGTAACCGTATTAGATCAGACTACACCTAGTTTGTGTGTAGTCTGTAACCATGGAGACACATAGGTCATATAGCTGTATACACCAAATATTAGATTCAAAAGCGTATTACTGTATTTTAGATGTATTAGGGGATTTGAAAAAAAAAAAAAGTTGTAAAGGAGGACCCTTTAATACCATGCTTCTTCTGTGCGGAAGAGCCATAGACAAAAGTCAGCAATCAGGAGCAGACTGACAATGCTCTGGATCCATAAATTTTAAGGGGCACGTCAGATAATTGATCCAATGTGCATGGCCTGAGGGGGCAGACCCTTTGAGAGAGAGAAAAATAAGGAGACAATGTAGATGTCATGCTTCACTCGCTCTAGGTGTGATCGATACAGTTTACCTGTTATGTGTGAAAGCTATGTATAGAGTAAAGTTTGTAAGATACCCTGTTAGTCAAGTGGTCAAGAAAATTCGATTTGGCCAGTTAGCCGAATTTTTTGAAAATATTTGGTTCGATACGAATTTATTCACTGCGAATCACGTAAAAAAAACGGCTATTTCCTGACTGCAGCTCTCTTTATAGTGGTGTAGAACACTGTGCCTTGCAGTAACACGCATAGGGAGTGTGCTGTGGTAGTGAAATAATACTAATACTGTGAGTCAGTATGACATGCAGATGACAGGTGTCGCTCTTAGAATCACTGCACACTTCACTTATTTGTGACCAAATAACTCAAGTATGAACTTAGCCTTACAGCTAGATGTTAGCTCCAAGAAGAAGCGCACTCCTTTTACACCCTCATCAGCTGATTTCACATAGATGTCTACAGAACCTGTTCTATTAAACGCTTATACAAGTAGGGCCCCCCCCAACAGAGTGGAGAGGGTGTCAGCAGTAAGTTTGTGTTGACGTCACTGATTATTTTGCCCTTACTCTGATCTATCAGAACAATAACCCCAAAAAACGGATCATCCACCTTCACTTGGTCAGCATTTGGTCAGTAATCCATCAGTATTGCTAATGCCCAAAAAAATAGGAGTGGATCCAAAACAGAGATGACATGTGTTTTGTACCCACTCCTGCTTTTGGCTACCAAATCACAAGCTAATTATGATGGCACCATACAGGCCTTACAGCTGCTACACAGACAAGATCCGTTGTGTGTCTCATTTTTCCTTCCTTCTGACAGATCAGAAGAAGGGTCAAATAAATAATGATGTCAGCCAGGCCGAAAGGCAAAATAGTGGCCCAGTCATAAAGTGAGGAGGGTGGGAACAGCATGAGAAGTCCACAGAGTAGCCCAATGACAGACTCTGGAGGTGGCAGCATTATCAGGAGGAGGCCACAGAGTGGCACAATGACAGTGAGGAGGTGGCAGCAGCAGCAGCATCAGGAGACCACAGAGTGACCCAGTGAATGAGTGGGGAGGTGGCAGCAGCATCAGGAGACCACAAAGTGGAAAAGTGGCAGCAGCATTAGGAGACTACAAAGTGATCTGGTGAATGAGTGTGGAAGTGGCAGCAGCATCAGGAGACCACAGAATGACCCAGTGACAGAGTAGGGAGGTGGCAGCAGCATCAGGAGACCACAGAGTGGCATGGTGACATAGTGTGGAGGTGGCAGCAGCATCAGGAGACCACAGAGTGGCAAGGTGACATAGTGTGGAGGTGGCAGTAGCATCAGGAGACCACAGAGTAACACGGTGAATGTGTGGGGAGATGGCAGCAGCATCAGGAGATTACAGAGTGGCAAGGTGACATAGTGAGGAGGTGGCAGCAGCATCAGGAGACCACAGAGTGACCCGGTGACAGAGTGGGGCTGTGGGTGGCAATACAAGTACCAGCTGAAGATGGTGGGTAAAAGAAGGAGAAGCTGGCATCAGATATGTGGCATCAGGCGGGTGGCAGCATTTGAATAGTAGCTGAGGCAGGTAGCTAGAAGAAACCAGTCTGTTTTGTCAAATTGTTGGCGTGGCACCATGGATGATCTAGTGTGATGCATCAGGCATAGGTGGGTGGAAATCCTGGCTCATCCACGCCTGATTCGTTTTGACAAAGGTCAGTCTCTCCACATTTTGGGTGGACAGGCTAGTTCTTCATGGGGTAACTATGGCCCCCGCCACACTAAACACCCGCTCTGATGCCACACTACTGGCTGAGCCAGACAGATTTTCCAGGGCAAGCTAGTTGCGGCCACAAATCCAGTTTGGCTGCCCAGTAGTCCAGCGGATCTTCAATATGGGGTGGCAGGGTACTGTCCAAGTATGCCACCACCTGGTTCAGGTCCTGTTTCAGATCTAGCTGCTGCTGCTGGTGAGTAGTTTATTCAATAGGCAGGTGAAGAAAGCTGCTCATCAGCGACTCTAGACTTAAGTTGCTGCTGATAAGGCTGTAACTGCTCCTAACCCCCCCACCCCAACACAGCAGCCATGGCAGAGGTATGTGAGCGCAGAGGGCCCCCCCGGTCAGACCTGGGAGAGGATGGACGATGGAGCAGATAGGTAGCGGCCAACTCACTACATAGGTTGTCTCTATAGTAGTTCAGTTTGTCCTCCCTCTCAGCGGGTGTAAAAAAGGCCCCCATTTTGGACCGGTAATGAGGGTCCAACAAGGGGGAGAGCCAGAAGTCATCACTCTGCTGAATGGTGACAATTCGGCTGTCACTACGCAAGCAAGTGAGCATGCATTGGTCCATTTTTGCAAGTGACTTGGAGGGACTCCCTGCCTCCATCTCCACTGTTTACTGCCATGGTGTGTCTGGGTCCTCTGCCTCATCTTCCTCATCGCCCTGTAGCTCCTCTGGCTGCTCCTGCTCCTCCTCTCCTGTCACCTGTGTTTAAAAACCACCCATTTCGCTACACATTGATTTTTCTCCAATGTCCTCCTCCTCCTCCAGTTCATCCCCCACAGGGCTCATGTGGCTGTGAGATCTAGGCGCCATGTCTCCAGTCCCCTGACCAGACAGATTTACCAGCATATGTTCCAGGACATGAAGCAGTGGAATGACGTTGTTCATCCCGTAGTCCTGGCAACTGACAAATAACGTGGCCTCCTCAAAGGGCCTGAGCAAACAGCAGGTGTCACGCATGAGCTGCCATTGGCTGACATCGAAGTTACACAGAGGAGTACTCCTGTCCACTTGGATCATCAAGAAATCATTTATGGCCTTTCTTTGTTCGTATAGTCGATCCAACATATGGAGGGTAGAATTCCAACGGGTTGAAACGTTGCATGTCTTCCTATGTTAGGGGATGCCGATCTGCAGCTGCAGCTCAATGAGTGTATGCTTTGCGGTGTACGAGTAGCTGAAGTGCATGCAAAGTTTCCTGGCCATTTTTAGGATGTCTTGCAGATGGGTTAAAGACTTCAGAAATCGCTTGACAATCATATTGAACACATGTGCCATGCAGGGCGCATGGCTCAGCTCTCCTAGATGCAGCACCAACACCATGTTCTTTCCATTGACGGTCCCCGTGGTTCCGATTGTGAGTTGTCGCGGTGAAAGCTAGGATTCGATTTCTTGATGAAGGACATAGAGAAGTTCCTCCCCTGTGTGACTCCGTTCGCCCAGGCCAACCAGTTGCAGAACAGCATGACACCACCATGCCCTGCACATGTGGTATGCTGGAGGGGCACGTGGATTGTCCTTACAGTGGGGGCTGCGGACATGGTGGAGGATGAGGAGGCAGAGGCGGACATTGTTGGAGGACCAACGGCGTGACAACGTTGAGGCGGAAGCGGCGTCACCTGGCCAAGTTGCTGGTGTGGCTGTGCAGGAACCACATTCACCCAGTGTGCCGTAAAGGACATGTATTGTCCCTGACCGTAGTTACAGCTCCACATGGCGCTGCCGTGTACTTTGGCAGACACCGACAGGCTCAAGGACTGGCCTACCTTCTGTTCTACATGTGTATGCAGGGCTGGTACTGCCTTTTTGGCAAAGAAATTATGGCTTGGGACTCTCCACCTCGGCTTGGCACAAGCCATCAGTTCTCTGAAAGGTGCAGACTCCACCACTTGGAAAGGGAGGGACTACCTCACCAGCAATTTGGACAGGAGCACATTCAGCTTCTGCGTCGTTGGATGAGTGCACGCATACTGTTGTCTCTTGGCAATCGCTTCGGTGATCGATTGCTGACGGAATGACTGACGAAAAAGTAGTAGGAGGAGGAGAAGGAGCATCAGGCCCGGCAGATGATGGGAAGGATAGACAGCTCCCTTTGGCTGAGGTGGTGGAGCTTGACTGCCTGAAACCGGTTGCGTGCCACTGGGTGCCCTGGCCACGCTTCACCTTCTGCCCACAGATTCTACATATTGCCATGTTCACCTCCTCCTCCTCCGGAGGCTTAACAAAAACTGCCACACCGCCGAGTAGGTGATTTTACCCCCAACACTACAAACTGACTGACTTCTACCACTGCTGCATCCATGAACCTGTACGCCATTACTTTCTGGGCAGGTAGGCTCCTGCGAAGCGGGTGGTCGACCCCGGGCACGTTTGGCTCCCGACCTCCCACTGCTTCCGCCTAGCTGATTCCCGGCCACGCTAGCAACTTGCTGGCTCTGCTGCTGCCTGACGGGCAAGCTGCCACCCTCTTCTCCCGATGACGATGAAGCTCCTAATTCACCCGGCTCCCAAGTGCGATCAGCTACATCATCCTCATCGTCCTCATGATGTCCTCCTCAACAGAATCTGGGTCAAGAGCCTCACCGCTCGCAAAACCAGCTCCCACGCCACTCAGCTCATTACTACTTGCCCGCCTAGCGGAGGATGCGGCAGATGTCTCCTCCACATCTTGGCTGGCCAGTAGCTGCTTTCTGTCCTCTAGTAGCTTGTCCTAGCTGTATAGTGGGGCTGAGCCCACAGCATATAATACTTCTCTAGCTGAGGGAATAGAAAAGGAGAGAGGCAGGTTGAGGACAGGTGAGGACACAGGGCCTGCTCCCGGGCCATGCCAACTAAGGGTTGTGTCTGACGAACCCACCGACTCTTGGCTGGGGGTGTCTGATGTCATTTGGGACGTAATGGGTCAACCATTCAAGAACCCTGGGTTGCTGGTTAAGGCACGACAGCTAGTTGACACTGGGAGCTCAGGCCTCTCGCTGCGACTCCGACTGACCTCTGCCTGCGCCAGAAAAATTTAGGCCTCTGCCACTCCCCTGTGCAGGGCCTGGCACTTCTCTGTCTGACATACTGTTAGATCAAATAAATAAATAAAAAGGAAATTAAAACACCCCAAAAAAGTCTGTAATTTTCTTACTTCACAACACAATAGCTAACAAGCCCTTTTTTTTCCCCCCACTAATACACGCCAAAAAGGGCTGTAATTTTTTCACTTCACCAGACAATGGTAAATACTTTTTTGTGCCACTAATACACGCAAAAAAGGGCTTTAGAACATATAACTGCACTGCTGAACGGCAAATATATTTTTCTTTTGCCACTAATACACAACAAAAAAGGCTTTAGAACATATAACTGCACCGCTGAATGGCAAATAGGCCCTTATTTTTTTCCACTTATACACTCCACAAAAGGCTTTGGAACATATAACTGCACTGCTGAACAGCAAATATATTTTAAATTTTTCCACTGATACACTCCACAAAAGGGCTTTAGAACATATAACTGCACTGCTGAACAGCAAATAGGCCCTTGTTTTTTTTTCTCTTTTACACGACACAAAAGGCTTTAGAACATATATATAACTGCACCACTGAACATCAAATATATTTTTTTGTTTTTTCACTTATACACTCCGCAAAAGGCTTTAGAACATATAACTGCACCGCTGAACTGCAAATATATTTTTCTTTTGCACTAATACACGACAAAAAGGACAGTCACAGTACAGAGCAGTAGTAGTACAGGATGGTCACAGCACAGAGCAGTAGTAGTACAGGATGGTCACAGCACAGAGCAGTAGTAGTACAGAACAGTCACAGTATAGAGCGGTAGTAGTACAGAACAGTCACAGTACAGAGCAGTAGTAGTACAGCACAGTCACAGTAAAGAGCGGTAGTAGTACAGCACAGTCACAGTACAGAGCAGTAGTAGTACAGAACAGTCACAGTACAGAGCAGTAGTAGTACAGAACAGTCACAGCACAGAGCAGTAGTAGTACAGCACAGTCACAGTACAGAGCGGTAGTAGTACAGCACAGTCACAGTACAGAGCAGTAGTAGTACAGCACAGTCACAGTATAGAGCGGTAGTAGTACAGCACAGTCACAGTACAGAGCAGTAGTAGTACAGCACAGTCACAGTACAGAGCAGTAGTAGTACAGAACAGTCACAGTATAGAGCAGTAGTAGTACAGAACAGTCACAGTATAGAGCGGTAGTAGTACAGCACAGTCACAGTACAGAGCAGTAGTAGTACAGCACAGTCACAGTATAGAGCGGTAGTAGTACAGCACAGTCACAGTACAGAGCAGTAGTAGTACAGAACAGTCACAGTATAGAGCGGTAGTAGTACAGCACAGTCACAGTACAGAGCAGTAGTAGTACAGAACAGTCACAGTACAGAGCAGTAGTAGTACAGCACAGTCACAGTACAGAGCAGTAGTAGTAGAGGCTTTCATACAGTAGTACAAGACAGTCATTTGTAACATTTTGCTGCATTGATCACAGATCTCCTGTACATCCTAGTATTCAATTAAAGGAAGATGTATTAAAACATGCAACAAATGTTCTACTAGAGACAAAATTAATGTCTCATAAAAGCTTTTGATGACTGAAATGTTGCAGAAATGCTATTGGTTTCTTTGCCCGCAGCAATTGTGATCATTAAGAAGTTATTGCCTTTCTAGGGCAATAAATCAAAAGTAGCAATTCTGTTCTCCTCTCTTCCCTCAGCAGTTGCTTGCACACGTGTTCCGTAGTGATACAGGCTGACACACACTGAGAGATGATGTGTGTGTTCGGATTAATGAAAGCTGCCAAGAATGTAAGATATATTCGATGCAGACGCTAACAAATGGCTTCGTTATACAACCGGTTGGCTCAGATGTCCCTATAATTAAATTACAGCGCAGATTTGGATTGAATTTGGTTAAACAATGATTTGTCAAAATAACTAATAAAATAAATATTTACTGGAATTATACTGCTACATTGTTGCCATCATGAAGTACAATGTTCATGGGCAATGTACACTACTCTTAGTTGCTCTTTGAAAGGGTCTATTTTTTTTAGCATTTTTCCTAAAAAGATGTAATAAAGCAGAGATTTCTGTATGTACATTACTGGGGAAGAGTCTTGAGAAGAGTTTGGTGGCGGCTGTGGCATGTGCAGTGCGCCTATGAAGCTGAGGCCAATACACCACACCTCACTGCGCGTGCAACTCATCTCCTGACTCTTCTCCGGTAATTTATCTACAGATCTCTTGGTATGATAACTTCTAGACTCTCAACTTCTGGCATGTGTACCTACAGGGGGTACACGTCATGTGTACAGGGGGTGATTGCAATGTGGTTTTTACAGGCAGCACAGTGTTTGCCTTAGGTGCTTTAATTAGAGATGAGCGAATCGAAACCAACGAAGTGGAATTCAATCGGAATTTCATGATAAATTTGATTCGCCGCAAAGCCGAATTTCCTCATGCTTCGTCATAGCGTATCGATTTATCCTGAAGTAGAGTAAGAAAACAAAAAAAAATCATACTTACTTCTTCCTTTTGCTCATGATGGTCCGACCGCCGCCATCTTGATTGAAGATCTCGTCTGAAATCCTGTGCGTAGTGATATATGACATCACCACGCCGGCTGGGCCGCGCGAGATTTCGTGCAAGATCTTCAAGCAAGATGACAGCGGCCAGCCCGCCGCGAGCAAATGGAGGCAGTAAGTATGATTTTTTTTTTTCATATTAATTTTAAACTATATTATTACTCTCAGATGCCGCGATCATGTATGAATACGGAATCTGAGGGGTACAATGGGTACAAAGCACATTTTTTGTAAGTAGAGGGTGCAATGACAAGGAGCTGCGATAGCGCCGCTCCCCATCATTGTACCCCTCAGATGCCGCGTTCATACATGATTTTTTGTAAAATTCGGCAGCGAATTTAATTTAGCAAAACTTCGCTCATTTCTAGTTTTAATCTAAATTCATAGTAAAGAATGGTGAAATAGCCTGGTGTAGGGGACGCAATAGGAGCCATAACTAACTATTTGCTTTGGGTGACACCTCTGCCTCTGATATTCAGTGCCTGCTGTGTTGTCAGAGGACTCACATACACAGACGGGTGGAGACGGGTGGAAGGACCTCCTGTGGGTGCAATATACAGTTTGTTTAGTGCATTAGCATTTGCTACATCTGCAAACATCTGTGGTTTGAACGCCCCTCAAAAGGGGTATTCCCATTGCTAGGCTATGCCACCTCTGTGACCCACTCCTATCTCCTGAACGAGGCTCCGGAAGAGCAGGTAGAGCAGCCATGCATGCGCAGTCATACTCGGTTCTACGCTACTGCTGGCATTTTCCGGCAGTTCCATGGAGAGGTGTCCATGCATGCGCTGTGCTTTCTGCATTCACCTCACCTGGAACTGAGGGCACTTGCTCATAATAGTGAATGGAGAGCAAGCCGAGCAAGCGCGGTGTGCTGTCTTTCATTTCAGGGGCCCCGTTCTGGAGATGGGACCTGCACCTACCTGACATTGATGGCTAGAAATGAGCGAAGTATTAAAAAATTAGAATCGGCTGCTTTGCCAAATTATGCAAAATATTTTGCTTTGTGATGAATGACTTTGTCACGCAGCGCATTTCTTTGTAAGTAGTGGGTGCAATGAGGGGGAGCGGCGATTGCACCGTCCCCCATCATTGTGCCCCTCAGATGCAGCGTTCACACATGATCAAGGCTTCTGACAGTGATAATACAGTGTAAAAATAAATAAATAAATAAAATCATACTTACCTCATTCATCTGATCGTGAAGACGGCCGCCATCTTTATTGAAGATCAACACGGCATTGTGACATCATGCATCACCGCGCACGGGATTTCGTGAGAGATCTTCAATCAAGACGGTGGTGAAACGGAGGAGGTAACTATGATTTTTTTTTTTTTTTTTACTGCCATTCAGGGACAATCGATTCGCTACCACGAAGTTCGCCAAAATTTTGATTTGCGTCAAATTCACTTTTCCCTGAAATTCTGACTCTTAGTGAAATGTCATCAGTGTCCCAGATGGGAATACCCCTGTAACTATAGACAAGTAAATATGTTACAGATCTAGATTGCAATACTTTATGTCACCTATAGGTGAACTCAAGAGATAAAAAAAATAATATATATATATTTAGCTGTGGACTTATTAGAGATATTTAACAATGTGACTTACTGGTTACTTAGAGATCACTAGGTCACGAAGCCCAGCGCCAAGAGGTGGCACCGCCTGTTGGCAGTGTGTGCCAGGAATGGGAAGTATTAGCTTGGTACATTCTTGTCCTATTCTTATGTCTTCTGCATGGTTTTAAGTACATCACAGAGCGATATTTTCTTCCTTTGCTTCTTCTTTATAAAGCAGAATACCACATTTTAAACTATAATGGACTAGAGGGAGCAATTAAGTGTCTGGGCGACTCATAAAAACAATAAGAATGCAGCATCTCAGCAGAATCACCGCCACAGCATAAAATAGCACCGCAATACTCATCCTACTGCTAATTCTGCCACAAGGTAAGAGGAGAGAATTGAATGTTGCTTACATAGATGAGGTTGACAAATATTTGTCGCGCAGCTTATTTCAATTGTTTAAATAGGATTTACTAGCGGGGGAAAGACATTTAAAGGGGGAGGAGGGATTCCAAATGTAAAGAAGAAGTATTGTTATCTCTGTTATGAGCGTTACAGGCGACAGTCCTTCCCTACGTATAGTATCTAGTGTCTCTCTATGGCTCAGTATCGCACACAGGACAGGTCTTATTGTTGGGGGATGCCCCCCTTCAGGGCACCCCATAAACATTTTCATACAATGTGCAGATTATTTTAGCAAATCCCCATACAATATGGTACTGTCATGCCCCACTCTGACGATGTGCGGAGGTCGGCCAGAATAGCAGCACGAGTTTAGTGTTTGTTTTGGAGCCGTGCTGGATCCGCCTCTCATCAGGTGCACTGGGTGGGGTAATTAGTTTAAATAGCACACCAGCCCAGTGCTCTGAGCGGATTATACTAATCATTGTGGTCTTGGAAGCTAGGAGGGAAGGTTGTCTGTTCCAGCTCAGAAAGATAAGTGTGATTTCAAGTTTGGTTGTTTTGTGTCATCTCTCCCATCCAGGTTCTGTGCGAGCAGGGAGATTATTTTTTTTTAAGCCCAGGCACGGGGACACATCATACCTACCTTTAAGGTCTGCATGTGAGCTGAGCAGTGCAGGGAAAGAGGTCAGGGATTAGCTAGGAGGTGACCCTTCCCCTGTCTCTCGCCCAGAGCCTGGTTGGTAGGTTATCTGTGAGTCTGAGTGCACTCCCGCCGTGACAGGTACTCACATAGCGTTGCCATACACTGGTGAAATAACACTGCCATACTGTATTCTAAATAACAATGTTGCCACTAGGGTATATGTCAACAATGATATACTACATAGTGCCTTAGTACCGCAGGTTTCACACCCCAAAGGTCAGTCCCGATCACACATCACAGGCTATTCTGTGCCATTCACTACACTGGTAGCTCATACATAAAGAATACAAAACGTATACTGGTCACTGTCACCCACAAAGCTCTCCGCAGTGCTGCACCCCTATATCCCTATCTGCCACCCTACTCATGCCTTCCGTTATGCCAATGATCTAAGATTAAAGGGGTTGGCTTAGCTCAGATATTGATGACATATGGCTAGAATAAAACATGAATATCAGATAGGGGACCTACTCCTATCTTCAGAATAGTCTGTCCAAGAGCGCACTGCTCCGCTATTTACAGCCGTCCCATAGCAGTGAAAGGATCGGTGAGCGCGTATGCACGGTGTGCTCTTTGTTTACTGCTATAGGTCTTTCAAAAAGCGCTCTGGCTCCGCACTGCTCCCTTCACTGCTATAGGACTGCGGGAAGTAGCAGAGCTGTCCCTCGGCTATTTTCCCATAGTAGTGAATAAGGGTGGTCACACATGTCCGGCTGCTCTCCATTCGCTTCGGGGGCCCCGTTATGGAGATAGAAACAGGTCCCAGATATGTGACATTGATGGCAAATGGGAGGATTGTCTCTGACTAAAAGCCTCAATATTATTCTCCCCTTGTATAATATCTTTACACTGTATGGGATAACAGCAATTCCAAAAATATAATGGAGCAAAATAAATTACAACTAAAAAATAATATATATATATATATATATATATATAGTGTATAAAATTATATTAATTATATATATATACAGACGTGGACAAAATTGTTGGTACCCTTTGGTCAATGAAAGAAAAAGTCACAATGGTCACAGAAATAACTTTAATCTGACAAAAGTAATAATAAATTAAAATTCTATAAATGTTAACCAATGAAAGTCAGACATTGTTTTTCAACCATGCTTCAACAGAATTATGTAAAAAAATAAACTCATGAAACAGGCATGGACAAAAATGATGGTACCCCTAACTTAATATTTTGTTGCGCAACCTTTTGAGGCAATCACTGCAATCAAACGCTTCCTGTAACTGTCAATGAGACATCTGCACCTCTCAGCAGGTATTTTGGCCCACTCCTCATGAGCAAACTGCTCCAGTTGTGTCCGGTTTGAAGGGTGCCTTTTCCAGACTGCATGTTTCAGCTCCTTCCAAAGATGCTCAATAGGATTGAGGTCAGGGCTCATAGAAGGCCACTTTAGAATAGTCCAATTTTTTCCTCTTAGCCATTCTTGGGTGTTTTTAGCGGTGTGTTTTGGGTCATTGTCCTGTTGCAAGACCCATGACCTGCGACTGAGACCAAGCTTTCTGACACTGGCTAGTACATTTCTCTCTAGAATTCCTTGATAGTCTTGAGATTTCATTGTACCCTGCACAGATTCAAGACACCCTGTGCCAGACGCAGCAAAGCAGCCCCAGAACATAACAGAGCCTCCTCCATGTTTCACAGTAGGGACAGTGTTCTTTTCTTGATATGCTTCATTTTTTCGTCTGTGAACATACAGCTGATGTGCCTTGGCAAAAACTTCGATTTTTGTCTCATCTGTCCACAGGACATTCTCCCAGAAGCTTTGTGGCTTGTCAACATGTAGTTTGGCATATTCCAGTCTTGCTTTTTTATGATTCGTTTTCAACAATGGTGTCCTCCTTGGTCGTCTCCCATGTAGTCCACTTTGGCTCAAACAACGACGGATGGTGCGATCTGACACTGATGTTCCTTGAGCATGAAGTTCACCTTGAATCTCTTTAGAAGTCTTTCTAGGCTCTTTTGTTACCATTCGGATTATCCGTCTCTTAGATTTGTCATCAATTTTCCTCCTGCGGCCACGTCCAGGGAGGTTGGCTACAGTCCCATGGATCTTAAACTTATGAATAATATGTGCAACTGTACTCACAGGAACATCTAGTTGCTTGGAGATGGTCTTATAGCCTTTACCTTTAACATGCTTGTCTATAATTTTCTTTCTGATCTCTTGAGACAGCTCTTTCCTTTGCTTCCTCTGGTCCATGTCGAGTGTGGTACACACCATATCACCAAACAACACAGTGATTACCTGGAGCCATATATATAGGCCCAATGGCTGATTACAAGGTTGTAGACACCTGTGATGCTAATTAGTGGACACACCTTGAATTAACATGTCCCTTTGGTCACATTATGTTCTGTGTTTTCTAGGGGTACCATCATTTTTGTCCATGCCTGTTTCATGAGTTTATTTTTTTACATAATTCTGTTGAAGCATGGTTGAAAAACAATGTCTGACTTTCATTGGTTAACATTTATAGAATTTTAATTTATTATTACTTTTGTCAGATTAAAGTTATTTCTGTGACCATTGTGACTTTTTCTTTCATTGACCAAAGGGTACCAACAATTTTGTCCACGTCTGTATAGTGACACACCGAGAGGTTTCGTCTGGGAAAACAGGTATTTTCCTCCCAGCATGTGCTGCTGGGCTGATTTACAGCCATGTGAGATCAAATACCGGACCAGATTTTAAGTACCAGTCTGGGTCTTAGCAGCACCTGGCTGTCCTTAAATAGGCAGCTGGGCTCAGAAGTGAGGTCTCTGTGTTGGTATCTGGGAGCCTTGTGTCTGGATGAAGGCTTGCTACCTGTTTGGCGTGAAAACAGGTTGGTGCTGTTATGCTCAAGGACTCTTTGAGCCAGAATTGCCGCATGGTGTGAATTACCACCAACACCGCAAGGTGACACTTTTTGTTTGATTATGACTGCTTGTTTTGTCACTTGCCTAAAGTGTGAATAAATCACTGAACTGTTTGATCCAAAGAACTTGTTGTTGCCTCTATACTGCGTCCGCCTGCGTCTACCAGAGCAAGTCCCCACAATATATATATATAGTAATCATATTAATAATATTATTAATAATAGAATAATTCATTAAGATATTAATATATTATTATATAAATAATTATACTTTTGTTGTTATCCTATACAATGTACTGATACTGTTTATACAGATGTATCTATAGATATCAGTACATTATACATGGGAAGACTACTATTGAGGCTTTTAGTCAGAGAAAATCCTCCCATTCACCATAGTTAAGCCTGTGGCATAACTGCTAAGGTTTCTCATACAACAGATTCTGGGTTCAAGACCTGGTGCATACGGGATAAAAGTGGGTCCCTTTTAAGAAAACTAGGGATCCTATAGTGTTGCCCACCAAGTTTCTAAAATCAGACGTTAAAAGTGAATAGTATCTGCTCCGGACGAAGGGGACCCTTTTAGAGGCCCCAAAACGCGTTGAGCTGTCCACTCCCTCCACCCTGGCTTTGGAATAAAAGGAAAGAAAAAGGAAAAAGACTCCTGAGTGTGTCTCTGTCCGATTCTGACATCTCTACGGACGACCCAGGTGCAGGAGGTGTGGTGTGGGTGTCTTGAGCTTTATCCCACATTACCATCCTGGGTGAAGTGAGTCCATCCCGGCGGGGGGCCGGCCCTGTGATGAGAAATAATTTGAAACACATCAAGGTGCGCATAAGATGCGCTCAAAACTGCGCTTACTGATGACATAGCATTGAGTGTTCCATAAGCGGGTGCGGGTCACGTGATCGGGATTACAAAGAAAACACTCCGATGGAAGGGGAGGCAGGGCCGGACCACGTGAGAGCCGTTGTTCAGGTTACAGGGACGCTCCGATGGCAGGGGAGTTGTCTGTTGTATGGGGGCGTGTTGTGTATTCCGGCTTCATCAGGTGATGTCAGGCTGGATCACGTGGAAGCCGTTGCTTGGTAACAGGGACGCTCCAACTATATAGAGCGATCCACTGTTTATAGAGGTCAATCTCGCTCATACTAAAGAGGCGGATTTGTTAGTGTATAAAAACAGGTTGTGACCAGTGGCAGCCTGCCCATCGACTTGATTTTCTGTTTTTCACTATTAATTATTAGCAACTCTCGATTTTTGCCCTCCTTTGGTGCCCTGCAAAGTTTTTCTCGGACCCTCAATTTGAAGGTCTGGTGATTAACCCTCTCCTTTTCTTCTCCCGCTCTGACTCAAGACCTGACTGCAGGCAATCTGGAAAAAACTGAGATACTATTTGAATGTAGAGAATCCTAAGAGCACAGCTTAGAGAAGCCTCCAAAAGGGGCAGTTGCCAAACCGTGACTCTTTAGAGAAATGCAGTAATTCTTTGCAATGTCCTGGCTAGGCTCCATGGTTTGCCTCCATTGACAGTATGCCGCTGATATTCAGGAATTCTTTACAGTGTCCAGGCTAGGCTCCATAGCTCCTACGTGGTTTGCCTCCATTGACAGTATGCCGCTGATATTCAGGAATTCTTTACAGTGTCCTGGCTAGGCTCCATAGCTCCTACGTGGTTTGCCTCCATTGACAGTATGCCGCTGATATTCAGGAATTCTTTACAGTGTCCAGGCTAGGCTCCATAGCTCCTACGTGGTTTGCCTCCATTGACAGTATGCCGCTGATATTCAGGAATTCTTTACAGTGTCCAGGCTAGGCTCCATAGCTCCTACGTGGTTTGCCTCCATTGACAGTATGCCGCTGATATTCAGGAATTCTTTACAGTGTCCAGGCTAGGCTCCATAGCTCCTACGTGGTTTGCCTCCATTGACAGTATGCCGCTGATATTCAGGAATTCTTTGCAGTGTCCTGTCTACGCTCCATAGCTCCTACGCGGTTTGCCTCCATTGACGGTATGTTGCTAATATGTGCTCTCCAGATAATGCTAACACACTTGGAGAAACAATTGAACAATTTTCCCTTAGGACAACCCTTAGCTCAGCTTCTTACAAACCCCAAAGACAATTAACGTTGGTGGATACCAGCAGGATCTGCCAACCAGAATCTAATATATGGATCCAGCTTATCATACAGGACATAAATGTAGCCACTGATGGAAAGTCTGTGAAATTCCAGGTAAAGGGATGACCTTCAGTAAACAGGTCCCTCAGAATAAAAACAGATTCAAGTGAATTGAACAGTTTTGCTACCAAAGGTGTAGTCAACGTTAAATTGCTAATTGTGACTGAAACGGAAATCTCTTTTCTCTGAGGCTTGAACTTGTTTTAATGACAAATCCCCTGATAAATCATGTAAAAATATATGCAATTCTGCTTTAACACGTTGTCAGCAGATTACTAATGACCAAAAGTACTGTTAGGCCCTTTGGCGTTCCCTCAGCGGCTCTTCAAGCTGATAATTAACATACTAATAAAAGAAACTTAAGATCACACATAATATCTCACAGTCGGGCTGTGAAAAATTTAACTTTTTTTTTCTTCTTGTAGGAAAACCTTCTGATGTCTAGAAACTTTATTTGGGATATCATCTAGTTTACTTATGAAATATTAATCATTGGACTGTCAAAGATAAAAAGAATATGTTCTAAAGGGTAATTCCACTTTTCATAATATTTCTCAGTTTAAGGGCTCATTCACGCGATCGTGGTTTGGTTCTGCAATTTTTGAGGCTCGGGTGCGGACCCATTCACTTCAATGGGGCCGCAAAAGATGTCCGCACCCGTTGCTCCGTTCCGTGACCCTGCAAAAATGATAAATCATGTCCTATTCTTGTCCATTTTGCGGACAAGAATAGGCATTTCTATAATGGGGGGAAGGCACATGGGCGGCATCCATGTTTTGCGGATCCGCAATTTGCGGACCACGAGACACGGCACGTTTGTGTGAACGAGCTCTAAATGTAAAGGAAAAATTGTTACTTTGCTTTACTGGTTTTCTACTGATTTTAGAGTTATTTTATGATGTTTTCTCTACCAATCTACAAAAATCTGATGTTTTTTTTGGGCTTTAACTCCACCTGCTGTCAGACAGGTAGCACAATGACTAGGCAATAAGTGTCTATCTATGCTCCCACAATGCACTGCTGTCTGGTAACAGGAAATCAGTAGAATTCTGGGTTTTGCTTTAGATATCATTGGTGAAGAATACATTATTTAAAGGGATTCTCCAAGATTAGTAAAACACACTTGCTTTCTTCCAGGAACAGCACCACACTTATCCACAGGTTGAGTGTGGAATCGCAGCTCAGTCCCATTTACCCTAATGAAGCCAAGTTGCAACATGAGACATAATCTTTGACCACCTGCTTAGCATGAGGGGTTGTCTCATTTCAGCAAATGGCATTTATCATGTAGAGAAAGTGACTATGAGGCACTTATCAATGTATTGTGATTGTCCATGTTGCCTCCTTTGCTGGCTGGATTAATTTTTCCATCACATTATACACTGCTCGTTTCCATGGTTATGACCACCCTGCAATCCATCAGTGGTGGTCGTGCATGATAAATACCATTTGCTGAAGTGAGACCACCCCTTTAACTACTGCAGAGAAAATATGGGGTAAAGATATTTTATGTATATTTCAAATGCAAAATAATGTGTAGTTGCTGTGATCAATGTGTTGTAATTGGCTGAACAAACGGCCTAAAGCAAACAGTCTTATGCCAAATATATCAGATTGGGCACACACCGTCCCATGATATATCCTACTAGATACCGCTGACCCTTTTTTCTCAATTCATCGTTTGGCTAGTTTACTTCACATCCATATTTAGCACCAAAAAAATAGTGCACACGTTTAATAAATTTCCCATGTCCTTTTGGCCAATGGCCCCATTTGAAGGCTGTTGACAAAGGGACAAAAGATGTCTAAACGCATAATAAATTTAATGACCCTTTTTTTTTGTGCCATTAGTTCAGTAAAGCTTTTCAACTATCTATGTTTTTATCCTACCCTCATTCCACTGTTCTCAGTTTTTCAGGACTTGGTGCAATTAATAATATATTGTATGTTTTAGGGCTCTGTTTGTGACCAGGGCCCAAGATGACCAATTTCATTGGGTTCAGCAGTCTTAAAAGTTTATTTGGTATCCAGCACAAACCAAGGCATCCAAATTATAAATCACTTGGGGTGAAGGCACCAAAATAACACATAAACATTAAATTAAAGTCCTGGGCATCTGGGCACTAACTAAACAGTGGCTTATACCTCATCTAGGCACAAACCAGGCATATCTGACTTTTCAAAAGAGACAGATCTTCCAGCTCCTAGAATCTGACCCAGACTGAGGCCTCTTTTTGTTTCTCAGTAATTATCCCAGTAACAATACCTGGGGACACCTCAGGTTAGGGGTAATAGCTGTACTGGAGTGAGATAGAATGGAAGTGCCCCCTACCAATCCCAACTACCATTCCCAAAAAATTCAGCCCATAAACAAATAAACCAGCTCCAGCAAACTATACTTTGCTGAAACAATACTGGCTTCTGGATTCCATTTATCTCATCCACCTGAGCAATCTGGGCGAGATATAAACAGTACATTACCAAATACATTGTTACAAGTTGTACTCTTTCTACAGTATAGATTAATCCAAGCAAAATGCAAGTTCTGTTTTTTGGTGAGGGAACCTCAGGGGTGGTGCTGTTTATCAAGATCATGCACCAGGAAGAAGGTTTCTACCTTAATTTTTCTATGGGTTTCCACTTTTTTGGGGGGTGGGGATAGCAAATAGGTAGGTAGATAGGAAAAAGTCCAATCTGCATCATCTACTTGAAGTCCACATTGTCCTACAATGAATTAAAGGGGTTGTCCCACAAAGAATATTCTACAGTTTTCAAACCAGCACCTGGCTCTGAATTATTTTATAACAGTATGTAATAAAACCTATAGCATAGCCACTGAGTTATTCAATAAAATGTATCTGTATACCGTAGCTCCACCTGCGATTTGTCCTTTTTCTTATTGCTTTGATCTGCTCACTGAGATGGCCGCACATGCTCAGTTTCATCCTTCAAATGCCTCTTGAGCTGTGATAGGGAGAGCTGAGACACGCCCCCTTAGCGGCAGCAGAAAAGACACTCCCCTTGAGCCGTCAGCTTGATATAAATCTAGCAGACCAATGAATGGGGAGATCTCTGGATCCATGTGAGGTACAGGAGATTGTCATGTACTATATGATGTCTGATTATCATTTTTTACATTAGTCTTGGGATGACCCCTTTAACACTACATTGTTCTGCACAGCATTGGAAGCACAATATTTTTCCAGCACGTTCATGGAATTTCAAAGAATCCAACATTTTTTAATTTTTTTGCTAAGAGCCACCAAAATATTTACCTCTGTCTTTGTGTTGTTGAATGATTATTACCGAGGGAGCCATTTTTAATCAAATTGTCAGCATGTACAGACACAGATGGTTTTCCTTTGTATATTAAACTCTCCATTGTACAGTCCCTGCCAAACAATAACGAATTTATCAATTTTATTATCAAGCGCTTATTGTTGTTTCAGAGGCTCCGCGGGTTCACACAGATGGCGGTGAGCGTGAACAAAGTGTGGCTTTTCAATAGAGGGAGGAAAATATTGTACCTCAGGATAAAAAATATGGACTCCCATCACCGATGTTCACAAATCTAAAAGTCAAATTGACATTCAACAGTTGGGGGAATCATTGGCGTTCTCTGCTTTGAACGATCTCTACTCATGGAAACGAGGTCGTCACAAAAATCTCCAGTGATCAGCTGTAATATGTGGGAAAAAACGAGCATGCAAGAAAACCCATGGATATTAAATGTACCTTGAGCCAGCCAAACCTATTTTTTCCAGAACTTGACAATTATGTAATGTCTATAGGGGCTGGGGGACAGAAGGATCAGGCATGTTCGCTCTTCTGTGTGAGATAAGTCAGTACAAAGTTCTTCCTTATTTAAAACGCACACCATTTAATGAGGTAACTGCTAAAATGGTGCAAGAGCTTAAACCCGACCCACTTTGGTGTTCATTTACATTATAAAATTCCAAGTGAAGGTTTCATTTGGTATGTGCCACCAAGATTGTGAGGTGGGGTCTTTGTGGATCAGACTTGTTTTTCTAGCACATCCCACCAATGCCCAATTGGGTTGAGATCTGGGGAATTTGGAGGCCAAGTCATCACCTTGAATTCTTTGTCATGTTCCTCCAACCATTCTTGTACAAGTTTTTTACTACGTGGCAGGCCATAATTCTGCTGAAAGAGGCCACTAAGGAATACCATTGCCAGGAATGGGTGTTCTTGGTCTGTACAATGTTTAGATAGGTAGTCACATCCACATGATGCCAGGGCTCAATATTTCCCAGAAGAACATTGTCCAGAGCATCACCCTGCCTCAACTGGTTTTCCTTCTTTCCATAGGGCATCCTGGAAGGTCACCTTGCCATGGTGGATGGGCACAAATGATTTCAATCAAAATAAATTTGCGAAGTACTTCATATTCAGTGAGTATAACATTAGTTCTTATATTCTATATTTACCGAATGCGTTGTGTTTGCATAGGGCATCCTGGTGCCATCTCCTCCCCAGGTAAGTGATGCACAAGCACCAGACCATCAAAAAATGGGATTCATCAGCCCCGACCACCGAATCCTTTGAAACCTTAGCAATGCCCTTGTTTCACCTACCAGTAGTTTAACTAAAAGCAGCTGATTGGCATTTATTCCTGTATGTTTATTGTAGGATTAGTTGTATTAAGTTTCTTTGTACCTAAATTTCAATTAGAAATAGTATTTTGAGTGCCAAGACATCAATGAACTTTCTGTCATGTCAAAAGTGTAGTAAAAATCGGAGAGCAAAACATAGAAAAAAAATAAAGTGGAAACAAACTTGCAAATATTACAAATATATACATTTGCACATGAAGAACTCTACACGTTTCCAAGCTGTGTATAAATAAAGCCATTACTATGTATATCATTTGCCTTCCTGATAGACAGGTACAGGCTTTATCTTGCCATTACAATACATTATCTTTGAAATATCAAACCTTTCATTTTTTTATTCCCACTATTATACAAACCAATTGTTGAAATTGTCTTTCATTTCCAAGAAGTGTCAGCTTGATCTGCAGAGTGAAATTGCACATACTTTATGTCGTTTAACATAATGGAAGTAATATCTATAATGGTTACCTCCATCATTTTCTCGCATTGTGTCATCTCCAAAGTGAAATTATGATACAGTAAAACTTATTTTAAAGCGTTGTACAATTAAGAAGACCACTAGTAGATGACAATGGAGAAAATGGTGAAAAAAAGTTGGAGTGAGATCAAACAAGGTCAGAAAGGCAAATTAACTATATATTTAGTACATATATTGTATATAGTGCTATGCAAAAGAATTTTATGTTTTAGTGTATTAAAACCTCAAAATAAAATGTTAAGTGTCTAGTGTGTGTGTCTCTATTAGCTTAGCAGATCTAGACACTTGGATCTGTGTTCATTCTTCCAGGCAAAACTGCTCCAACTCCTTCACGTTCCATGTGTCACATTGCTATCAAGAAAACTCTTCAAGTCATGCAACAGATTCTCCATTGGATTGAGGCCTGGGATTTGACTAGGTCATTTCAAGATATTTAACCCCCTTAACCTCCCCATCCCCCCCCCAGTGTAGTTTTAGGTGTTCGGTTAGGGTCACTGTTCTGCTGGAAGGTGAGCCTTCATCCCAGTGACAAATCTCTGGCAGACTGAACCAGGGTTTCCTATAGAATTTCCCTGTGTTGTACTGTCATCTTTTCTTCAATTCTGACCAGTTTCCCAGTGCCTGCCGATGAAAGGTGTATGATGCTGTCACCACCATGCTTCACTGTAGGAATGGTGTTCCAGTGGTGATGCAAAGTGTTAAGTTTTCACTATACAGGGCCGATCGTGTCCCAGGTTTATAGGAATGTCGAGTGGTGTGGTTTCTGTTTGTGACACGGTGCTCCTACCTGGATACCGTCGCTCCCCAGGGTTAGGCTCCAAAGCAATAAAGGGGAGAGTAATGGTGGCGGTGGAGAAATAGTCAAGTCCAGACTTTTATAAAGTTCAACAGCTTTACTTGAATCCGCTAGCATCCATAAAAGAAGTGGTGTTTCTCTTGGCTCCAGCAGGTTTGGGCATAAACTGGCAGGCAAGCTTAAATATTCTCCTTTCTCCTTCTCTGCTGTGCTAAACTCTGCTTTAGTCTGGTTGCTGGACTTTAGGACTGTTCTGGTGCCTTTGGCTTTTGACCCCCTCGCAACACTCGGTTAATCTGTAAGGAGTCATGGTGATCCTCATTTCCTTCCAACTCAAGATTAGACAAAGGCCTCTTACACACGACCGTATATCTATTTTGCGGTCCTCAAAAAATGGATCCGAAAAAAAATACGGATGACATCTGTGTGCATTCCGTATTTTGCGGAAAGGAACATCTGGCCCCTAATAGAACA
This sequence comes from Bufo gargarizans, assembly GCF_014858855.1. Classification (NCBI taxonomy): domain Eukaryota; kingdom Metazoa; phylum Chordata; class Amphibia; order Anura; family Bufonidae; genus Bufo; species Bufo gargarizans. The sequence goes on along the minus strand of NC_058090.1, from coordinate 12,349,763 downwards.
GTACTATCCTTGTCCGTAATGCGGGCAATATTAGGACAAGTTCTATCTTTTAGCGGAAATACGCAGAGTATATATTTCTTTTTTTGCAGAACCATTGAAATGAATGGTCCCGCATATGGACCGGAAATGGAAACCGCAAAAACGGAACGGAAACAGAAATAAAATAAGTTTGTGTGCAAGAGGCCTAAGACTGACTGAAAACTTCCTGCAGCCCCTCCCTTGGTAGGAAACAGGACTAGGCCCACTTCTGCTCAAAAGGAGGAGAATAGAATGGTAAGTTCCATTCTATCTAACGATCTCTCTGCCACCTGCTGGTGAACCAGGCACATTACATAAACATAACAGTTACATAGCAATAATATTAATGCACAGTATAAAAGAACCTGGAATAAATACACAGATTACAATATTGTTAGCCATTAGAGTGTAAGAATGGTAGTATCACTGTGGGGTGTTACAACTAAACATAGCATTTCCCATGATGGTCTCATCTGTTAGATGTAACTACTATAGGGTATAGCAAAATAGTAAAATATAGTATGCTTAACTAAAATGTAGGATGAATAGATGTTGTAACATAGTTGCTTCAAAAAAACGAATGTGAATAACAAAAAATGATAAATAATAATGGAAAATAATTCAAGTAATACTTATAATAATACATAGAAGTCATAAATATCATGGAAATAACATTGATTTTTCTACATTCCTAGAATGCATTTTTCCACATCAGAATGTATATGAAATTGCTGAGGTTGTTTGGGTTTTGCCGCGTAGTTATACAATAAAAGGACACAGTCTCTTTGTAGTCTCGGCTAGTGATTGTAAAACATTGGGATCAGCATTCTTTAGCTAGAGAAAGCAAATGATTGCCAGACAGCTTCATTTTGCTTTGGTTTATAGCATTTCTTGCCTCTAACATCTAATGCCCCCTCAGATACAGAAAATTGTACTGCTCTATCACTGTCCGTGTGATTTATAAAGGGTTTTTACCTGGAGAACAAAGTCACTAGCTGAATATCCATGAACCCCGTGTAATTTCTGCTCTCAGCCATACACAGCCAAAGATAACTGAATCATGATAAGAACTTCACCAAGACTCCTCCAATCCATCTTTAAGAGTCACGTTTTGTTTTGATTTCTCTTTTTTAATGTCGGAATTTAATGTATCTCTCTATTATAGGGCTATTGAGGTACGTCAGAGTTGAGGTTTTGTCTACTATCACTCAGTAATGGATTAGAAAGCCATGTGTATGCATTAAATACAGCGCCACATGTAGTCTCTACAGTTTCATATTTTGGGGCCATAGCACTCATCTTGCCACCAAATGGTGCTACCATGCCACTATGTATTGTCCTCTAGAGCCCCGGCTCTATAATATAACATCAGATGCTACGCTAAATGCAATTTTCTTTAAATATGGGAAGAAAGGGATGTGAATGAGCTCTTAACAAGCTCTACCTCTAAAGCCACCAGATGTAAGGCGTCTTTCAGAAATGGACATCTCTTGATTCCACTCCCACCTCAGGGGGGGGGGGGGTGGGAGGAAAAAAGAGGAGAAAGGGCGCACAATAGGGTAGTATGTTCAAACAGGTAATAGAAAGGAGTGAGAAAAAAGGGGGCTGACCTTGTAAGGTTGTGCAAATGATAGGCACAACCCTATGGAAGACTTGTGTGAATTAGACCTATTTACCAGGACTGCAGCCATTGGATGTCCAGTCCCCCGAAGGATACTTGTAGCGGAAAATGGGATCTGCTTAGGCGCAAGAACACTGGTGGAGGCGGTCGTGATGATCAAATAAAAATTCCTTCTTTATTTGAGAAAAGTGCATGTGTAACATTAAAACTGTTTAATGTATACACGCGCTTTTCTCAAATAAAGAAGGAATTTTTATTTGATGATCACGACCGCCTCCACCAGTGTTCTTGCGCCTAAGCAGATCCTCTTTTCCGTTACCAGATGTAAGGCAGCTATCCTATAAGTCAACGATCGACCCTTTAAACAGGCCTTGAGACATAACTAGGATAATAAATAAGCCAGCATCTCATCTGTAGACAGCTGTTTCAGGGTGATTGCCTCTTGTCAGTGCAGAGCAGACAGTACTGGATTAGCTTAAATTGGTGAGAGGCCTAAGTCAGGAATTAACAGGTCAAACATTGATTTATAGGACAGCTGTCTTACATCTGGTGGTATTAGAGCTTGTTAAGAGCTCATTTGCATCCCTGTCTTCTCAGAATTCCAGAGGAGCATGTATGGTCTTCAAGTCTCCTCACTCTGATTAAGGCGCTCTCTCACCAAGGAGAGATAGTACCCCCCAATTTGTTATATTGAATTAGTTCAGTATGGACCCACAGGAGTCCCACCATTATCCCTTACACCAAGATTAAGATGCTTGGATTAAAGGGGTTGTCTAGTTTAGAAAATTTTTCATTTTCACAATTATGGAGTTAATAGAGGGGGTTCCTCTCAGGGTGTAGAAAGGTTGTAAAGAGGGTGTGACCCTCTTGAGGACCCGACAAACTATTGATTTCAATGGACACAGTGCTGCAGCTTTCACCACAGAATGCAGCAGGTCACTTGGAATCCCAGCAGGTGATCAAATTATTGTCCTTCTGACAAGTAGGTATTGTCCAAAGTGGGAAATCCTTTTTTAAGGATATAGGAAGACAGGGAAAGGGCAAAAGTTCTCCCTACAATTGGCAACTTAAATTGTTGGGGACATTGATTGGTAAAGGGTAGGGTTCCCAGCTTTTCATAAATTCTTAAGAAGTCCGTAAAAAAATAAAACATTGGATTTTTTTGACTAGTATTGCTTATGGGTAGAGATGAGATAATTCTTAAAATGTGGGTCTGAATTAGCTGACTCAACCATCCGTGTTAAATATATTTAACCCAAATCGAAAGTGCTCTGAATGACAACGCTTTGAATAAAGATTTCCACTTCTTGCAGATACATGCTCCTCCTAGACTTAACAGATCATCCACCAAAATATTGTAGATAAGAAGAAGTAATCCACTGATACTACTATAGTGCCATTAGATATTGGCTGCTTTTTGTTATTTTTTGACCGCAACATGTACAAACTATGTCTACCAGAGCTAACAGCTAAAATGTCTACACCTCATTGAGGTTGTCCCATGAGAACAGCTTTTTTTCTGCATGTGTTATTGTAGCAACTGGAAATCATGCTTGTGGAAGGAGTTACTTCAGGGTTGGGACCAGGAGGAGAGAGTTTAGGCTGTTGGCAAGAGAACCATTGAGGATGGGAAGCAATGTTCTACCTCTTTTTATAAGCAAATGTGTTTCCCACTGGTGGTAGCATGCATTGTGGAGATACTGGTTTGGGCATCATGAGTGTTTTTTTGGTGTTTGTCAAGCTTGAAAATCTCCATATTAGCCAGAAAAGAAAGCCATTCCATACAGAAAACCCCAGTTTAAAGGACTTGGCACTATCATGTTATACATAGTCCTCCATTATGAACTCTGTGGACAACCCCTTTAAGATTGTCCTGTAAAACTTCTCCATTGTTGAGATTTGTTATACGTTTTTCAGGTACTAGGTCTGTAGGCTAAAGCCATACTGTGATGATAATGCCCTGCTTGCCTAGTGGGCATAACATTAACCTCCCACACTGGCCATTAATGTATTCTTCGATCCAAGATCTTTGAAACAGATTTGTACTGATTTTGGATGTCTTTAGTGTCATGTTCATATTTATTGCATTAAGGTTCCTTGTGAGGATTCCGTGGAAACACACACATTATGCGAATCCTTAGTAGATGCCTTCAGCATAAAATATACTGACCTTGCTTGTCACCTTGAAGGCATTATCAGATTTTCCAGTCAATTATTTGAACATTTCTTCACCTTCTCTTGAATAATTCCTATGAAACTGTTGAGAAAAGTTACCAAATTTGTCTCTTAAGAATAACGAGATTCTTGACTTGGCTCTACATGACCCGAGAGTACAAGCAAGAGTCATTCCTTTTTTTTTAAGTCACCTAATGAAAACTACCGTAGAAATGAGCAGCGGCCTTTTATTAGTATAATAGGACTTGAACTCTTCCTAATAAATATTTCAACACATGCTAAAATGCAATTATATTCCGAGAAGCCACATCTGAGCTGTCTGTAGGACACGTTCCTGGAGAACATTCAATGATGGGTTACAATTGGAAAGTAAAAAGAACACAGACTTGATTGTTTTTACCTAGGTTCATGGTTCACTCTTGTGACCTAGGAAAAGAAAATAATTCTGATAACATCAGACGTTCCTCACCTCATGCACATGGCCACATTACAGCTCCCTACAATCACCTAATTGTATGCAGTACACATAGCACTCCACGGCACCTCTGTATGCTTCTGATTTCATATGGTGGCAAATAATGGTCTTTTAAGTTTGGCATGTTCCACCTGATGACTTATTATGGAGGAATTTTTGCTTTTTGACAAGATTAATACAGTGTCCTTTTACATTTTTCCATAATAATCAGAAGATTAAACCAGAAATTATTTCACCATATAAAACTGAGGTCCGAATGCTAGTCAGTGTCAGGATGTTGTGTGCCAAGGTGTATATACATGTAATGTCCTGACTCTGGACCATGTTTGCTAGACCAACACAACAGCATCTGGAAGTAAGGAGAAATAAGTGGGTGACTTTTTCTTTTTTTGTTTGATCTGGGGTCTGATTTAATTTTGGTGAGTTATTTGGGGTCTTATTTTGGAACCTGGTCTTCAATCATTTAGGTGTCTGATCTGGGATCTGAATAGATTTAAGTGTCTAAGATATGAATTTCTGTTAGGGTGTGGTTAGAGATTGATAGGGCTGGGGTTGGGGTTTAATGTAAGGAAATGAACCCAACTTTTTTTATACAATTTTTTATTTATTTTATTTTTAAGCACCTTATGCACAATCACACAGGAACCTCCATTGTGCTGCTGGTTCTATACACCGGTGGCTTTTATTATATTCTATTATATCCTTGCCATTTATGCAACAATAATAAATTCAGAAGGAGCTCTAGGTGTATCCTATAAATCCCAGTAAAGGCTCATGTAATTATATTCCTTCCATGTTTCCCACAATAAGCTAATCAGTGAATTACCTTGTTTGTTTTCATGGGAACACGGTGGAAAGAATACAAATGCCATGAATCAGGCGTGTCTTTAATCTGGAAAACAAAGGCATGTAATTGTGTGCTTGGTTGAATGATATTCTGGTTATTGGCTGCCTCATTTGCATATTAAAGTGGCGTAGGAGCCGTATAGAAATGACATTTAGTGCAGGCTGAACATGGGTGAAATACCAACTAGTGATATTTGCATTGTGCAGACTTATCATTGTACATTGCAATTCATGATCCATCACCATTAAGACTGGGGTCATAAGGGCAGATATGATCAAGTGCAAGTCAGTGTAATATCAATGGATCATCTCAATTCCATGCTTCATGTAGCCCCAGCTTTAGTGATGCAAAGGTTTACATCAGTGTGGGACTGGAGTTCCTTGGAACCACCAGAGGAACTTATTCTTGAGCCCCAACCACTGTATCACTGTATAAGAGCAGTGAGACGATGGACTCTTTACTGTAAGAGCAGTGAGACTATGGACTCTATACTGTAAGAGCAGTGAGACTATGGACTCTATACTGTAAGAGCAGTGAGACTATGGACTCTATACTGTAAGAGCAGTGAGACTATGGACTCTATACTGTAAGAGCAGTGAGACTATGGACTCTTTACTGTAAGAGCAGTGAGACTATGGACTCTTTACTGTAAGAGCAGTGAGACTATGGGCTCTATACTGTAAGAGCAGTGAGACTATGGGCTCTTACTGTAAGAGCAGTGAGACTATGGACTCTGTACTGTAAGAGCAGTGAGACTATGGACTCTTTACTGTAAGAGCGGTGAGACTATGGACTCTGTACTGTAAGAGCGGTGAGACTATGGACTCTATACTGTAAGAGCAGTGAGACTATGGACTCTATACTGTAAGAGCAGTGAGACTATGGACTCTATACTGTAAGAGCAGTGAGACTATGGACTCTGTACTGTAAGAGCAGTGAGACTATGGACTCTTTACGGTAAGAGCAGTGAGACTATGGACTCTATACTGTAAGAGCAGTGAGACTATGGACTATATACTGTAAGAGCAGTGAGACTATGGACTCTTTACTGTAAGAGCAGTGAGACTATGGACTCTATACTGTAAGAGCAGTGAGACTATGGACTCTTTACTGTAAGAGCAGTGAGACTATGGACTCTTTACTGTAAGAGCAGTGAGACTATGGACTCTATACTGTAAGAGCAGTGAGACTATGGACTCTATACTGTAAGAGCAGTGAGACTATGGACTCTTTACTGTAAGAGCAGTGAGACTATGGACTCTTACTGTAAGAGCAGTGAGACTATGGACTCTATACTGTAAGAGCAGTGAGACTATGGACTCTTTACTGTAAGAGCAGTGAGACTATGGACTCTATACTGTAAGAGCAGTGAGACTATGGACTCTTTACTGTAAGAGCAGTGAGACTATGGACTCTATACTGTAAGAGCAGTGAGACTATGGACTATATACTGTAAGAGCAGTGAGACTATGGACTCTTTACTGTAAGAGCAGTGAGGACTATGGACTCTTTACTGTAAGAGCAGTGAGACTATGGACTCTTTACTGTAAGAGCAGTGAGACTATGGACTCTATACTGTAAGAGCAGTGAGGACTATGGACTCTTTACTGTAAGAGCAGTGAGACTATGGACTCTATACTGTAAGAGCAGTGAGGACTATGGACTCTTTACTGTAAGAGCAGTGAGACTATGGACTCTTTACTGTAAGAGCAGTGAGACTATGGACTCTATACTGTAAGAGCAGTGAGACTATGGACTCTTTACTGTAAGAGCAGTGAGACTATGGACTCTATACTGTAAGAGCAGTGAGACTATGGACTCTTTACTGAAGAGCAGTGAGACTATGGACTCTTTACTGTAAGAGCAGTGAGACTATGGACTCTATACTGTAAGAGCAGTGAGACTATGGACTCTATACTGTAAGAGCAGTGAGACTATGGACTCTTTACTGTAAGAGCAGTGAGACTATGGACTCTTTACTGTAAGAGCAGTGAGACTATGGACTCTATACTGTAAGAGCAGTGAGACTATGGACTCTTTACTGTAAGAGCAGTGAGACTATGGACTCTATACTGTAAGAGCAGTGAGACTATGGACTCTTTACTGTAAGAGCAGTGAGACTATGGACTCTTTACTGTAAGAGCAGTGAGACTATGGACTCTATACTGTAAGAGCAGTGAGACTATGGACTCTATACTGTAAGAGCCTGCCTTCTGCCAGATGAACGCGACAACAGCACGGTGGAATGGAGGAAAAATGGGAGGAGAGAGGAAAAGGAGAAGAGGCAGGACGTGGAGCGGCGAGAGTGTGGCTTTGTGGGTTCTGACAGCATTGCTCCCACTGGGCTCGGTGATGGGAGGCCAGGTGCCTTCTTAAGGCGGTCGTCCCTAGGTGAGTGTTGGGCTTACCGCGACTTATGCGTTGACAGCACAGGCTGCAGATGGGAACACTATTGTCAGCAGCTGCGGAGCCATGTGCGGACGTCCTGGTATCGCCAGAGGTGACAGTGCATGGTGGATTGCTCGCTCCAGATACATTTGCAATCTGCTTTTTGCCTCTTGTGCACTGCGAGTTCTGCCTGCTTTTCCTCCTTTTCCTGCCTATCTGCTGCTCAGTCTCTCCCTCTTAACTCCCCTCCACTACCTCTCTTGTGGGCATCCACGTGACGTCTATCGACACGTCATTATCGTCACCTTCACCACCACTGACAGTAGAGATCTCGGAGTAGGCAGCAACAGCGGGGACCACCCTCCTTGGGCTGATCTGGGTACTGTCCTCAGACTACTGGGTGGCGGCCGTTGCTACCTCCTCTTCCTCATCCAATGCCAAGAATGGCTGCACATCTTTAAGGTCTGGGAATGCATGGGGAAATAATTCCTCTGATTCGAGTGGAGGGGCTATGGTGGTGGTGTATTTGGGGGTGCATACAGCAGAGAGTGAGGAGGGTGCCGTTACAGAGGATAAGGAGGGTGCAGAAGAGGAAGGCTGAGTGAGCCACTCAACCAACTCTGGTGTGTCCTTTGATGTAATCGCACTCACCTTTTCCAATTTCCCACTTAGGCTCTGGCCTCATGCATCTGCCCGACCCCTTTTACCCCTGCAGAAAGGCCTGTCTCTTCCTTTACCTGTCATTTTTAAAATTACCCTGTACCAAAGTCCCAAAAGAAGAGCAGTATTTGTGGAAGCAGGTACTGTATATCGCAGGCCTCAATCAGTATTTGGTGGGAGCTGATATATAAAACCCCTTAATCAGTATTTTGTGGAAGCAGGTGTATCGCAGGCCTCAATCAATATTTGGTGGAAGCAGGTATATCAATCCCCTTAATCAGTATTTTGCAGAAGCAGGTGTATCGCAGGCCTCAATCAATATTTGGTGGAAGCAGGTACAGTGATCCCTCAAGATACAATGGCCTCAGGATACAATATTATCAACATATAATGGTCTTTTCTGACCTATCGTAAGTTGAAACTAGACTCAACATACAATGCCTCAGACTCAGATCCAACCAATGAAGGCCACTTCTCTGGTAAAGTAGCTGTTTTAGTTACTATTTAGCAGCTATTCCTGATTGTTATATGTAAGGACTTGTTTTATCTGTCTTAGTTATCTGCTTATCTTTCTTAAATTATCAGTTTCTCTTATGTTGTATGACATTTTGGGGCTTTGGAACAGACTTCTCAAGTTACAATGGTTTCAACATACAATGGTCGTCCTTGTATCTTGAGGGACCACTGTATATAGAACCTCTTATTGAATATTTGGTGGAAACAGGTATATTGCACCCCTCAATCAGTATTTTGTGGAAGCAGGTATATCAAACCCCTTAATCAATATTTTGTGGAAGCAGGTATATAGAACCCCTTAATCAATATTTTGTGGAAGCAGGTATATAAAAAAAACATAATCAGTATTTTGTGGAAGCAGATATATCGCACCCCTCAATCAGTATTTTGTGAAAGCAGGTATATAGAACCCATTATTTAATATTTGATGGAAGCAGGTATATCAAACCCCTTAATCGGTATTTTGTGGAAGCAGGTGTATCACAGGCCTCAATCAATATTTGGTGTAAGCAGGTATATCAATCCCCTTAATTAGTATTTTGTGGAAGCAGGTATATTGCACCCCTTAATCAGTATTTTGTGGAAGCAGGTATATCGCACCCCTTAATCAGTATTTTGTGGAAGCAGGTATATAGAACCCCTTAGTCAATATTTGGTGGAAGCAGGAATATAACACCCCTCAATGTGTATTTTGTGGAAGCAGGTATATTAAACCCCTTATTCAGTATTTTGTAGAAGCAGGTATATCGCACCCCTCAATCAGTATTTTGTGGAAGCAGGTGTATCAATCCCCTTAATCATAATTTTGTAGAAGCAGGTATATGGTACTCTCAATCAATATTTGTTGGAAGCAGTTATATCACACCCCTCAATCTGTATTTTGTGGAAGCAGGTATATTGCACCCCTCAATCTGTATTTTGTGGAAACAGGTATATAGAACCCCTCAATCAATATTTTGTGGAAGCAGGAATATTGCAACGCATACTCAGTATTTTGTGGAAGCAGGTATATAAAAACCCCTAAATAAGTATTTTGCGGAAGCAGGTTTATCGCATCCCTCAATCTATATTTTGAGGAAGAAGGTATATAGTACTCCTTAATCAATATTTGATGGAAGCAGGTATATCAAACCCCTTAATCGGTATTTTGTGGAAGCAGGTGTATCACAGGCCTCAATCAATATTTGGTGTAAGCAGGTATATCAATCCCCTTAATTAGTATTTTGTGGAAGCAGGTATATTGCACCCCTTAATCAGTATTTTGTGGAAGCAGGTATATCGCACCCCTTAATCTGTATTTTGTGGAAACAGGTATATAGAACCCCTCAATCAATATTTTGTGGAAGCAGGAATATTGCAACGCATACTCAGTATTTTGTGGAAGCAGGTATATAAAAACCCCTAAATAAGTATTTTGCGGAAGCAGGTTTATCGCATCCCTCAATCTATATTTTGAGGAAGAAGGTATATAGTACTCCTTAATCAATATTTGATGGAAGCAGGTATATCAAACCCCTTAATCGGTATTTTGTGGAAGCAGGTGTATCACAGGCCTCAATCAATATTTGGTGTAAGCAGGTATATCAATCCCCTTAATTAGTATTTTGTGGAAGCAGGTATATTGCACCCCTTAATCAGTATTTTGTGGAAGCAGGTATATCGCACCCCTTAATCAGTATTTTGTGGAAGCAGGTATATAGAACCCCTTAGTCAATATTTGGTGGAAGCAGGAATATAACACCCCTCAATGTGTATTTTGTGGAAGCAGGTATATTAAACCCCTTATTCAGTATTTTGTAGAAGCAGGTATATCGCACCCCTCAATCAGTATTTTGTGGAAGCAGGTGTATCAATCCCCTTAATCATAATTTTGTAGAAGCAGGTATATGGTACTCTCAATCAATATTTGTTGGAAGCAGTTATATCACACCCCTCAATCTGTATTTTGTGGAAGCAGGTATATTGCACCCCTCAATCTGTATTTTGTGGAAACAGGTATATAGAACCCCTCAATCAATATTTTGTGGAAGCAGGAATATTGCAACGCATACTCAGTATTTTGTGGAAGCAGGTATATAAAAACCCCTAAATAAGTATTTTGCGGAAGCAGGTTTATCGCATCCCTCAATCTATATTTTGAGGAAGAAGGTATATAGTACTCCTTAATCTATATTTGGTGGAAGCAGGGATATCACACCCCTTAATCAGTATTTTGCGAAAGCAGGTATATTGCAGGCCTCAATAAATATTTGGTGGAAGCAGGAATGTCAAACCTCTTAATCAGTATTTTGTGGAAGCAGGTATATTGCACCCCTCAATCAGTTTTTTTTGGGGGCAACAGGTATATAACACCCGTTGCAAATAGTTGTTCCAATAGCGCTTGTCCCTCTATATACCTGCAGTATCGCAGCAGAACCGCACACAACTGCTGCACAATACAAATGCACTATAATATACTTTCTATGTTAGGGGTGTGATATACCCATAATATACTTTCTAAGTATATCACACCTATCGATAGCACACTTATACCAGTCCTTAAAAGTTCTTTTGTGGCCCTATTAGCTAGCGATTGCTGTCACTAAGTCTGTCCCTGCTCCACAAAGCAACCTCTCCCTACACTGGAAAAACACAGAATGTAAAATAGCTGCCAGATCAGGTTCTGTTATAGGGTGAGGGTGTGTCCAGGTGCTTAAACGTCTCAATTTGCTGTCCTGTCCCACCTGATGGATGTGTCATGGGTCAAAGTTTGGCACAATGCAAAATAATATGGCACATCCGAACATCGCCACATGTTCACCACGAAACAACTGCTGGGCGAACCGCAAGGCCATCTCTTTGGGCCATTCTGCTGTGTCTTATGCACCAAAACAAAGTAGCAGCCTAGCAACTGCTCTGCACAGAGAGATTCTGAGGCAAGAAGCAAACATTACAAAATTATTTCTAAGCGGAATATATTTTCTATTCGAGGGAAATTAAAAAAAATGTGAGGGAGAAGCATTATTTTCACCCAACCATGAAATTAACATTTAATTAAGCCAAAATGGAATCTGAATTTCATTTTCTTCCTATTAACTGAATAGGGTGCTTCATTATTCTTGTATGCTTCTACAAAAGAGTAGCTGAACCGGGTTCATAAATCCTCCTATAAGGGCATAATTATTTAGTTTCCCAACTCAATGTGACCATTTCTCAAATAGATAATTCTTGAAGCATAAATTGATGGGCTCATACTTATCAAAGCAATTACAATTTGGTTGCAATTCGTAGACTCTGCCAAAATGGATCTTTAAGTCTATACAAGAAGAACAGGTTTATAGCATGATGGCATATCTTCATTATTTAATAGAATTTAATGACATTAATCATGACATACAGAGTAATCGGCTACCCAACTGTGATACATTTATAGCAACGTTACATAAAGACCAATAATTCAAAAGGAACCAATGGTAAAGGTATAAATATAGCAGTGTCTCTAATTTCTAAAAAGATCATGGGGGAGATTTCCTCCAGAATAGCATGTAAGAGATTCATTAACAGGGTTAACACCAGGTCATACTTGGTAATGTATGTTTTTCTAAAGTGTCAGAAGCTTCTCATTGATCCTTTGAAGCTTTAGGGATTGAGCTTGAGTTTATTAAAGGGGGTTTCCTACTAGCAAAACTTTGCTTAAGTGCTATCTACAAGAGAGTGGTATCTGAATGCTGGGGCTGACCAGTGGGATTTCTAGCAATCACAAGTATGTTGGTCCCAATTTACCACATGTGAATGGAGCTATCATGGTATTACCTTCAGTCCCATAGTGGAGAATGAAACGGTGGTCACTGTGGTGGTTGGCACTACTCCTTAATAGAGTTGAGCGAACACCTGGATGTTCGGGTTCGAGAAGTTCGGCCGAACATCCCGGAAATGTTCGGGTTCGGGATCCGAACCCGATCCGAACTTCGTCCCGAACCCGAACCCCATTGAAGTCAATGGGGACCCGAACTTTTCGGCACTAAAAAGGCTGTAAAACAGCCCAGGAAAGAGCTAGAGGGCTGCAAAAGGCAGCAACATGTAGGTAAATCCCCTGCAAACAAATGTGGATAGGGAAATGAATTAAAATAAAAATTAAATAAATAAAAATTAACCAAAATCAATTGGAGAGAGGTTCCATAGCAGAGAATCTGGCTTCCCGTCACCCACCACTGGAACAGTCCATTCTCAGATATTTAGGCCCCGGCACCCAGGCAGAGGAGAGAGGTCCCGTAACAGAGAATCTGTCTTCATGTCAGCAGAGAATCAGTCTGCATGTCATAGCAGAGAATGAGGCTTCACGTCAGCCACCACTGCAACAGTCCATTGGCATATATTTAGGCCCAGCACCCAGGCAGAGGAGGGAGGTCCCGTAACAGAGAATCTGTCTTCATGTCAGCAGAGAATTAGTCTGCATGTCATAGCAGAGAATGAGGCTTCACGTCAGCCACCACTGCAACAGTCCATTGGCATATATTTAGGCCCAGCACCCAGGCAGAGGAGGGAGGTCCCGTAACAGAGAATCTGTCTTCATGTCAGCAGAGAATTAGTCTGCATGTCATAGCAGAGAATGAGGCTTCACGTCAGCCACCACTGCAACAGTCCATTGGCATATATTTAGGCCCAGCACCCAGGCAGAGGAGGGAGGTCCCGTAACAGACAATCTGGCTTCATGTCAGCAGAGAATTAGTCTGCATGTCATAGCAGAGAATGAGGCTTCACGTCAGCCACCACTGCAACAGTCCATTGGCATATATTTAGGCCCAGCACCCAGGCAGAGGAGGGAGGTCCCGTAACAGAGAATCTGGCTTCATGTCAGCAGAGAATCAGTCTTCATATCATAGCAGAGAATCAGGCTTCACGTCACCCACCACTGTAAGAGTCAATTTTCATAAATTTAGGCCCAGAACCCAGGCAGAGGAGAAAGGTCCCGTAACAGACAATCTGGCTTCATGTCAGCAGAGAATCAGTCTTCATATCATAGCAGAGAATCAGGCTTCACGTCACCCACCACTGTAAGAGTCAATTTTCATAAATTTAGGCCCAGAACCCAGGCAGAGGAGAAAGGTCCCGTAACAGACAATCTGGCTTCATGTCAGCAGAGAATCAGTCTTCATATCATAGCAGAGAATCAGGCTTCACGTCACCCACCACTGTAAGAGTCAATTTTCATAAATTTAGGCCCAGAACCCAGGCAGAGGAGAAAGGTCCCGTAACAGACAATCTGGCTTCATGTCAGCAGAGAATCAGTCTTCATATCATAGCAGAGAATCAGGCTTCACGTCACCCACCACTGTAAGAGTCAATTTTCATAAATTTAGGCCCAGAACCCAGGCAGAGGAGAAAGGTCCCGTAACAGACAATCTGGCTTCATGTCAGCAGAGAATCAGTCTTCATATCATAGCAGAGAATCAGGCTTCACGTCACCCACCACTGCAACAGTCCATTGGCATATATTTAGGCCTAGCACACAGGCAGAGCAGAGAGGTCCCGTAACAGAGAATCTGTCTTCATGTCAGCAGAGAATCAGTCTGCATGTCATAGCAGAGAATGAGGCTTCACGTCACCCACCACTGCAACAGTCCATTGGCATATATTTAGGCCTAGCACACAGGCAGAGCAGAGAGGTCCCGTAACAGACAATCTGGCTTCATGACAGCAGAGAATCAGTCTGCATGTCATAGCAGAGAATCAGGCTTCACGTCAGCCACCACTGCAACAGTCCATTGTCATAAATTTAGGCCCAGCACCCAGGCAGAGGAGAGAGGTCCCGTAACAGAGGATCTGGCTTCATGTCAGCAGAGAATCAGTCTGCATGTCATAGCAGAGAATCAGGCTTCACGTCAGCCACCACTGCAACAGTCCATTGTCATAAATTTAGGCCCAGCACCCAGGCAGAGGAGAGAGGTCCCGTAACAGACAATCTGGCTTCATGTCAGCAGAGAATCAGTCTGCATGTCATAGCAGAGAATCAGGCTTCATGTCAGCCACCACTGCAACAGTCCATTGGCATATATTTAGGCCTAGCACACAGGCAGAGGAGAGGTTCATTCAACTTTGGGTAGCATCGCAATATAATGGTAAAATGAAAATAAAAATAGGATTGAATGAGGAAGTGCCCTGGAGTCCAATAATATATGGTTATGGGGAGGTAGTTAATGTCTAATCTGGACAAGGGACGGACAGGTCCTGTGGGATCCATGCCTGGTTCATTTTTATGAACGTCAGCTTGTCCACATTGGCTGTAGACAGGCGGCTGCGTTTGTCTGTAATGACGCCCCCTGCCGTGCTGAATACACGTTCAGACAAAACGCTGGCTGCCGGGCAGGCCAGCACCTCCAAGGCATAAAAGGCTAGCTCTGGCCACGTGGACAATTTAGAGACCCAGAAGTTGAATGGGGCCGAACCATCAGTCAGTACGTGGAGGGGTGTGCACACGTACTGTTCCACCATGTTAGTGAAATGTTGCCTCCTGCTAACACGTTGCGTATCAGGTGGTGGTGCAGTTAGCTGTGGCGTGTTGACAAAAGTTTTCCACATCTCTGCCATGCTAACCCTGCCCTCAGAGGAGCTGGCCGTGACACAGCTGCCTTGGCGACCTCTTGCTCCTCCTCTGCCTTGGCCTTGGGCTTCCACTTGTTCCCCTGTGACATTTGGGAATGCTCTCAGTAGCGCGTCTACCAACGTGCGCTTGTACTCGCGCATCTTCCTATCACGCTCCAGTGCAGGAAGTAAGGTGGGCACATTGTCTTTGTAGCGTGGATCCAGCAGGGTGGCAACCCAGTAGTCCGCACAGGTTAAAATGTGGGCAACTCTGCTGTCGTTGCGCAGGCACTGCAGCATGTAGTCGCTCATGTGTGCCAGGCTGCCCAGGGGTAAGGACAAGCTGTCCTCTGTGGGAGGCGTATCGTCATCGTCCTGCCTTTCCCCCCAGCCACGCACCAGTGATGGACCCGAGCTGCGTTGGGTGCCACCCCGCTGTGACCATGCTTCATCCTCATCCTCCTCCACCTCCTCCTCATCCTCGTCCTCCTCGTCCTCCAGTAGTGGGCCCTGGCTGGCCACATTTGTACCTGGCCTCTGCTGTTGCAAAAAACCTCCCTCTGAGTCACTTCGAAGAGACTGGCCTGAAAGTGCTAAAAATGACCCCTCTTCCTCATCCTCCTCCTCCTCCTCCTGGGCCACCTCCTGTTCCATCATCGCCCTAAGTGTTTTCTCAAGGAGACATAGAAGTGGTATTGTAACGCTGATAACGGTGTCATCGCCACTGGCCATGTTGGTGGAGTACTCGAAACAGCGCAACAGGGCACACAGGTCTCGCATGGAGGCCCAGTCATTGGTGGTGAAGTGGTGCTGTTCTGTAGTGCGACTGACCCGTGCGTGCTGCAGCTGAAACTCCACTATGGCCTGCTGCTGCTCGCACAGTCTGTCCAGCATGTGCAAGGTGGAGTTCCACCTGGTGGGCACGTCGCATATGAGGCGGTGAGCGGGAAGGCCGAAGTTACGCTGTAGCGCAGACAGGCGAGCAGCGGCAGGATGTGAACGCCGGAAGCGCGAACAGACGGCCCGCACTTTATGCAGCAGCTCTGACATGTCGGGGTAGTTGTGAATGAACTTCTGCACCACCAAATTCAGCACATGCGCCAAGCAAGGGATGTGCGTCAAACCGGCTAGTCCCAGAGCTGCAACGAGATTTCGCCCATTATCACACACCACCAGGCCGGGCTTGAGGCTCACCGGCAGCAACCACTCGTCGGTCTGTTGTTCAATACCCCGCCACAACTCCTGTGCGGTGTGGGGCCTGTCCCCCAAACATATGAGTTTCAGAATGGCCTGCTGACGTTTACCCCGGGCTGTGCTGAAGTTGGTGGTGAAGGTGTGTGGCTGACTGGATGAGCAGGTGGAAGAAGAGGAGGAGGAAGCCGAGAAGGAGGAGGTGGCAACAGGAGGCAAAGAATGTTGCCCTGCGATCCTTGGCGGCGGCAGGACGTGCGCCAAACAGCTCTCCGCCTGGGGCCCAGCTGCCACTACATTTACCCAGTGTGCAGTTAGGGAGATATAGCGTCCCTGGCCGTGCTTACTGGTCCACGTATCTGTGGTTAGGTGGACCTTGCTACAGATGGCGTTGCGCAGTGCACACTTGATTTTATCGGATACTTGGTTGTGCAGGGAAGGCACGGCTCTCTTGGAGAAGTAGTGCCGGCTGGGAACAACATACTGTGGGACAGCAAGCGACATGAGCTGTTTGAAGCTGTCTGTGTCCACCAGCCTAAATGACAGCATTTCATAGGCCAGTAGTTTAGAAATGCTGGCATTCAGGGCCAGGGATCGAGGGTGGCTAGGTGGGAATTTACGCTTTCTATCAAATGTTTGTGAGATGGAGAGCTGAACGCTGGCGTGTGACATGGTTGAGACGCTTGGTGACGGAGGTGGTGGTGGTGGTGTTGGTGGTACATCCCCTGTTTGCTGGGCGGCAGGTGCCAACGTTCCTCCAGAGGCGGAGGAAGAGGCCGAGGCGGCAGCAGCAGAAGAGGTAGCAGGGGGAGCCTGAGTGACTTCCTTGGTTTTAAGGTGTTTACTCCACTGCAGTTCATGCTTTGCATGCAGGTGCCTGGTCATGCAGGTTGTGCTCAGGTTCAGAACGTTAATGCCTCGCTTCAGGCTCTGATGGCACAGCGTGCAAACCACTCGGGTCTTGTCGTCAGCACATTGTTTGAAGAAGTGCCATGCCAGGGAACTCCTTGAAGCTGCCTTTGGGGTGCTCGGTCCCAGATGGCGGCGGTCAGTAGCAGGCGGAGTCTCTTGGCGGCGGGTGTTCTGCTTTTGCCCACTGCTCCCTCTTTTGCTACGCTGTTGGCTCGGTCTCACCACTGCCTCTTCCTCCGAACTGTGAAAGTCAGTGGCACGACCTTCATTCCATGTGGGGTCTAGGACCTCATCGTCCCCTGCATCGTCTTCCACCCAGTCTTGATCCCTGACCTCCTGTTCAGTCTGCACACTGCAGAAAGACGCAGCAGTTGGCACCTGTGTTTCGTCATCATCAGAGACATGCTGAGGTGGTATTCCCATGTCCTCATCATCAGGAAACATAAGTGGTTGTGCGTCAGTGCATTCTATGTCTTTCACCGTTGGGGAAGGGCTAGGTGGATGCCCTTGGGAAACCCTGCCAGCGGAGTCTTCAAACAGCATAAGAGACTGCTGCATAACTTGAGGCTGAGACAGTTTCCCTGGTATGCATGGGGGTGATGTGACAGACTGATGGGGTTGGTTTTCAGGCGCCATCTGTGCGCTTTCTGCAGAAGACTGGGTGGGAGATAATGTGAACGTGCTGGATCCACTGTCGGCCACCCAATTGACTAATGCCTGTACCTGCTCAGGCCTTACCATCCTTAGAACGGCATTGGGCCCCACCATATATCGCTGTAAATTCTGGCGGCTACTGGGACCTGAGGTAGTTGGTACACTAGGACGTGTGGATGTGGCAGAACGGCCACGTCCTCTCCCAGCACCAGAGGGTCCACTAACACCACCACGACCATGTCCACGTCCGCGTCCCTTACTAGATGTTTTTCTCATTGTTATGGTTCACCACAACAACAAATATATTATTTGGCCCAATGTATTGTATTCAAATTCAGCGGGATATAAATTTGAGGCCTAGTATTTAGGCGCTGGGTGACCGGTATGGATTTAGTGACAGAATTAGACTTGGAAATGCACAGAAGCGTGTGTGTGAAGTTATTCTGAATGACCCAATGTGCACCTTGAATATTATATACCCTTTTTGGGATAGATTTCAAATAGCTCTGATATAGCAGGAACCACTAAATTATGAAATTGCTAAATTGGGAATTGTACTTCAACCCAGAACAAAAAATGTGCTTTGACGGGCACTAAATAACTTTCCCAGCTACAACAGGACAACGGTAACGAGAGATTTAGAGGGATTTAAATTTGAGGCCTAGTATTTAGGCGCTGGGTGACAGGTATGGGTTTAGTGACAGAATTAGACTTGGAAATACACAGTAGCGGGTGTGTGTGAAGTTATTCTGAATGACCCTATGTGCACCTTCAATATTATATACCCTTTTAGGGATAGATTTCAAATAGCTCTGATATAGCAGAAACCACTAAATTATGAAATTGCTAAATTGGGAATTGTACTTCAACCCAGAACAAAAAATGTGCTTTGACGGACACTAAATATCTTGCCCAGCAACAACAGTACAGCGGTGGGTAACGAGAGATTTAGAGGGAATTAAATTTGAGGCCTAGTATTTAGGCGCTGGGTCACCGGTATGGATTTAGTGACAGAATTAGACTTGGAAATACACAGTAGCGGGTGTGTGTGAAGTTATTCTGAATGACCCTATGTGCACCTTCAATATTATATACCCTTTTAGGGATAGATTTCAAATAGCTCTGATATAGCAGAAACCACTAAATTATGAAATTGCTAAATTGGGAATTGTACTTCAACCCAGAACAAAAAATGTGCTTTGACGGACACTAAATATCTTGCCCAGCAACAACAGTACAGCGGTGGGTAACGAGAGATTTAGAGGGATTTAAATTTGAGGCCTAGTATTTAGGCGCTGGGTCACCGGTATGGATTTAGTGACAGAATTAGACTTGGAAATGCACAGAAGCGTGTGTGTGAAGTTATTCTGAATGACCCTATGTGCACCTTCAATATTATATACCCTTTTAGGGATAGATTTCAAATAGCTCTGATATAGCAGAAACCACTAAATTATGAAATTGCTAAATTGGGAATTGTACTTCAACCCAGAACAAAAAATGTGCTTTGACGGACACTAAATATCTTGCCCAGCAACAACAGTACAGCGGTGGGTAACGAGAGATTTAGAGGGATTTAAATTTGAGGCCTAGTATTTAGGCGCTGGGTCACCGGTATGGATTTAGTGACAGAATTAGACTTGGAAATGCACAGAAGCGTGTGTGTGAAGTTATTCTGAATGACCCTATGTGCACCTTCAATATTATATACCCTTTTAGGGATAGATTTCAAATAGCTCTGATATAGCAGAAACCACTAAATTATGAAATTGCTAAATTGGGAATTGTACTTCAACCCAGAACAAAAAATGTGCTTTGACGGACACTAAATATCTTGCCCAGCAACAACAGTACAGCGGTGGGTAACGAGAGATTTAGAGGGAATTAAATTTGAGGCCTAGTATTTAGGCGCTGGGTCACCGGTATGGATTTAGTGACAGAATTAGACTTGGAAATACACAGTAGCGGGTGTGTGTGAAGTTATTCTGAATGACCCTATGTGCACCTTCAATATTATATACCCTTTTAGGGATAGATTTCAAATAGCTCTGATATAGCAGAAACCACTAAATTATGAAATTGCTAAATTGGGAATTGTACTTCAACCCAGAACAAAAAATGTGCTTTGACGGACACTAAATATCTTGCCCAGCAACAACAGTACAGCGGTGGGTAACGAGAGATTTAGAGGGAATTAAATTTGAGGCCTAGTATTTAGGCGCTGGGTCACCGGTATGGATTTAGTGACAGAATTAGACTTGGAAATACACAGTAGCGGGTGTGTGTGAAGTTATTCTGAATGACCCTATGTGCACCTTCAATATTATATACCCTTTTAGGGATAGATTTCAAATAGCTCTGATATAGCAGAAACCACTAAATTATGAAATTGCTAAATTGGGAATTGTACTTCAACCCAGAACAAAAAATGTGCTTTGACGGACACTAAATATCTTGCCCAGCAACAACAGTACAGCGGTGGGTAACGAGAGATTTAGAGGGATTTAAATTTGAGGCCTAGTATTTAGGCGCTGGGTCACCGGTATGGATTTAGTGACAGAATTAGACTTGGAAATGCACAGAAGCGTGTGTGTGAAGTTATTCTGAATGACCCTATGTGCACCTTCAATATTATATACCCTTTTAGGGATAGATTTCAAATAGCTCTGATATAGCAGAAACCACTAAATTATGAAATTGCTAAATTGGGAATTGTACTTCAACCCAGAACAAAAAATGTGCTTTGACAGACACTAAATATCTTGCCCAGCAACAACAGTACAGCGGTGGGTAACGAGAGATTTAGAGGGATTTAAATTTGAGGCCTAGTATTTAGGCGCTGGGTCACCGGTATGGATTTAGTGACAGAATTAGACTTGGAAATGCACAGAAGCGTGTGTGTGAAGTTATTCTGAATGACCCTATGTGCACCTTCAATATTATATACCCTTTTAGGGATAGATTTCAAATAGCTCTGATATAGCAGAAACCACTAAATTATGAAATTGCTAAATTGGGAATTGTACTTCAACCCAGAACAAAAAATGTGCTTTGACGGACACTAAATATCTTGCCCAGCAACAACAGTACAGCGGTGGGTAACGAGAGATTTAGAGGGATTTAAATTTGAGGCCTAGTATTTAGGCGCTGGGTGACAGGTATGGGTTTAGTGACAGAATTAGACTTGGAAATACACAGTAGCGGGTGTGTGTGAAGTTATTCTGAATGACCCAATGTGCACCTTCAATATTATATACCCTTTTTGGGATAGATTTCAAATAGCTCTGATATAGCAGGAACCACTAAATTATGAAATTGCTAAATTGGGAATTGTATTTCAACCCAGAACAAGAAATGTGCTTGAACGGACACTAAATAACTCGCCCAGCTACAGCACTAGGGACAGATTTAGCTGGATATAAATTTGAGGCCTAGTATTTAGGCGCTGGGTGACCGGTATGGATTTAGTGACAGAATTAGACTGGGATATGGCCAAAAAATAAACAGACTATTGCTGGTTAAATGCACTTGGTGTGACAGCTTCACCCTGATGTAGGCTTTAGCCAAAAAACAACCACACCATTGAGGGTTAAATGCACTTGGTGACAGGCGCAGCTTGCCCCTGATTTTGTATATGGCCAAAAAATGAACAGACTATTGCTGGTTAAATGCACTTGGTGTGACAGCTTCACCCTGATGTAGGCTTTAGCCAAAAAACAACCACACCATTGAGGGTTAAATGCACTTGGTGACAGGCGCAGCTTGCCCCTGATTTTGTATATGGCCAAAAAATGAACAGACTATTGCTGGTTAAATGCACTTGGTGTGACAGCTTCACCCTGATGTAGGCTTTAGCCAAAAAACAACCACACCATTGAGGGTTAAATGCACTTGGTGACAGGCGCAGCTTGCCCCTGATTTTGTATATGGCCAAAAAATGAACAGACTATTGCTGGTTAAATGCACTTGGTGTGACAGCTTCACCCTGATGTAGGCTTTAGCCAAAAAACAACCACACCATTGAGGGTTAAATGCACTTGGTGACAGGCGCAGCTTGCCCCTGATTTTGTATATGGCCAAAAAATGAACAGACTATTGCTGGTTAAATGCACTTGGTGTGACAGCTTCACCCTGATGTAGGCTTTAGCCAAAAAACAACCACACCATTGAGGGTTAAATGCACTTGGTCGCAGCTTGTGCTGGCGCACCACAAGACACAAAATGGCCGCCGATCACCCCAGAAAAATGAGACTGACAAACGGTCTGTGCAGCCTAAAAACAGTGAGCAATTGAGGATCAGCAGCTCAATGATCCACAGCTGCAGATCGATCAGTTAATCAAGTCCTTTGGAGGAGTTAATCTGCCTAATCTCGCCCTACTGTCGCAGCCGCAACCTCTCCCTACGCTAATCAGAGCAGAGTGACGGGCGGCGCTATGTGACTCCAGCTTAAATAGAGGCTGGGTCACATGGTGCTCTGGCCAATCACAGCCATGCCAATAGTAGGCATGGCTGTGATGGCCTCTTGGGGCAAGTAGTATGACGCTTGTTGATTGGCTGCTTTGCAGCCTTTCAAAAAGCGCCAAGAAAGCGTCACAAAAGCGCGAAGAAAGCGACAAACACCGAACCCGAACCCGGACTTTTACGAAAATGTCCGGGTTCGGGTCCGTGTCACGGACACCCCAAAATTCGGTACGAACCCGAACTATACAGTTCGAGTTCGCTCATCCCTACTCCTTAATACTCATGGGTCAATTCAGGACTTCCATTCTCATAATTCTCAGCAGTTGTAGCACCAGCCTGTGGATTGAGGATAAGTATTGTTACTGGGAAAAGTAGACATCTCAGTTTGAATAATATAAATTCAATTTTCTGAGAGAATGTTGAAATTGTTAGATTGAAATGACATACATGAAATAAAGTAATTTTATGATTGACACATAGAAAATATAACAATCCATAAGTCATTTCAGAATTTCGACAATCTTAAGGGGACAAAGAAGGAAATTCAGGTAGAATGCATGGTTCAAAGTATGTAAGATAATTTTGGCTGCCAGGTCAAGTCGGGAGGAACTACCAAACCTATAGAAGATATTTCTAGATGTTGTCTAGCGTGGACAATTCCTTGGTGCACTGCAGCTTCCCCAATGATGAGCTGATCTGCCCCTACAAAGTTGTAATAGAAATGAAAATGGGATATCCATGTAATGCACAGAGGAGTTGCGTCCTTTGTAGCAGTTCAGGGAACCTTGAACTGGGGATTCTTTTAAATATACCCATTCCTCAAAATAGACAACCCCTTGAATATTGGGTATGTCTAATCATAACAGTTATGTATTAGAGTATGAACTTTCCCCATTTCTGACCATGGAAGAGTTTTATTAACCTTACCCATTACATAGTTTTTTAATTTTTAAAATTTTTTATTTACCAGAACCAGTATTTCCATTTATATCGAGAGAATATGAAAATTGTTAGAAAAAAAGAATTATAATATTAACAGTCAGTTTTGAATTTCCACAATCTTGAGGGTCAAAGAGGGAAATTCAGGTAGGATAAATTGTTCAAATTGTGTAAACTAAATTTACCTGTCCAGGTCAAGTCAAAAGCCACCCAAATATATAGAAAATACTTTAAGAGTTTGTCCGGTTTGGACACCTTTTTGATGCACTACATCTTCCCCCATGATATTCTGATCTGCCCTTATAACATTGTAGAAGAAATGGATAATAACATGATGTCACCCTTTGAAATCATTGGAACATCCATGTAACGTTCGAAGGAGCTGAGTCCACCAGACTTCTTTGTAGCACTTCCATAGAGGGGATTCTCTCTAATATACCCAGTAGGGAATACAGCCATGGCTGTCTAAACCAGACAACCCCTTTAATATTTGGTCTGTCTAATCAATACAGTTATGTATTAGACCAATAACTTTACCCACAACAAAGATTTCCAAGCATGGAATGTGTAAATAAATCATGACAATTTTTAATCTTCATCAGTCCACAATGTACCATACAACTTGAGATCCTCAGTTGAGGAGGAGGAATGCAGTCATAATTTCTTGTTGTGAAGCTCTAGAAAAAGCTACTATTTCTCGCATTAACCTGTGTTACAAGGCCAGGGAATTGTTTATGTAAACATCTTCCATAAGAGGTCCACTTGTCTATTCAAGTTCTTAAGTGCTGTATTTTTATAGATTTGATTTCCACAGAAAGAAGGAATTCAATGAATGAAAATTCAGGCACAATGTCCAAGACTATGATGACGCTTAAAGCACTTACACAAAAGTGAGTGCTTTAAATTGTGCGCAAAACAATCCTGCTGAGTGGAATGGCTGGAATTGTAATAGACTGTGCAGATGTTTTTGAAGTATATCTAGAAGGTTTTGCCTTTTATGACAGAAGCATGCAGTTCTGATTTTTGCAACTCCGATCTATTTGTAGTTAGAGAAAACAGAATAACAAGTGTTTGAAGAAACCTTCTGAGCAAGTATTTGCAAGTTTCTGTTAAAATCTGCCCAGCTGTGGATTAATTGAAGAGTTCTTTTGTCTTTCACCGTTTATTTAAAGGGTTCTCTTGTATTTTATGAATATGGCTTCAAGAACAGATCACCTAAAACATTGTTTCCTAACAATGGTGCCTTGGAATCTGGTCAGGAATTTTTCTGAACCTAGTCATGGGTTCCTCAGATGCTTGGTTCCTCAGAACCTGGTAAAAAGCTCCTCAGAACTTGGTCTGGGGCTCATCATTTCCTGCCCAAGGGTTCCTCAGAACCCTACAGCAGCAAGTCATGTAATTTTTACAGTAGGGAGGACCAACTGATTGGCTTGCTTACTGATAATTAAACAGCCAACACATCAAAGAGCCAAGAATTATAGCATGCTACCTCCTTCTACACCAAGGTTCTTTGAGGCACAAATGGAAGGAAGAGTTCTCCAGAAGTGAAAAAATATAATTTATGGCCTCCCGCATGATAATAGAATTGGGAATAACTAACCTATAGTGATAACTTTATGAACAACATTTAACACCTATCCACAGCATAGGTGATACATCTATGGTCACTGGGGGTCTGACAGTTAGGACCTCAACTGATCACAAGAATGGGGGTCCCAGAGCCTCCTGTGGGGATTGAGCAACAGAGAACAGGCGTGATAACTGCTCCAGTCATTGTCTATGGGACTGTACAAGGCTTTTGAGACTGAAGTGTTAGTTACACATTTGCACAACTACTCCATTGGTGCATGGAACTTGGGGACCCCATTGTCAAGATTGGTGGGTGTCCCGGGGGGTCAGAACAACAACCATCATACAATTATCAACTATCAAGTGACCCCTTTAAAATACCTGCATCATAATAACGCATATATTTTATAAATGACATCTAACACTGTCAATTTCAGCAGGACTGTCCAACCATTGTATGTGCATGGGGGTGTTTGAACTCCCTCCCAATAATAAATGTGGGGGGGGGGGGTAAAGGCCTGGCATGTTGGCTTTTATGCATGATCTGTTTGTTCTCAAGGAATATAAGTAACCAAGAAAGGTGTCTAGAGAGGGCAGAGGTCTCTAGTAGCAGCTTCTACACCACTCTATTGAGAACACCTGCACATCTGGCCAGGCATGAATTTGAGAGGGGGGGAGGGGTGCTGGAAATATTAGCTTTTGGTGGAATAAAGTGTATGGGTGACTTAAAGGGGTTGGCCCATCTGGGACATCGATGGCATATTGCTAGACTATGTCATCAATGTCAGATATCCTATCTCAAGAATGGGGCCCCTGAAGAAAACAGAGAGCAGCAGTGCATGTGCGACCACCCTTCCGTCCACCACTATTTCCAGCAGTCCCATAGCGGTGAATAAAGAGCACACTGCTCATGCGCTGTGTTCTCTCCTTCAATATGTGGGCCATGCTGTGGAGATAGGAGTGGGTCCCAGAGGTGGGACACACACCTATCTAACATTGATAGGCGTATCTTAGCAATATGTCATCAGTGTCCGAGATGGGATAACCCCTTACATTTTCAAGATTGCTGGGACAGGAGTCTTACCTACTGGTATAGAAAACATGTGTGTCCACTTTATGAGTAATAGGCGATTTTTTTAAATTTAGTTTCCTTCCTCTTCAGATAGGATTGTCTTCTGCTTGACCTTCCCCAGTGGTAATTTTCTCTTCATCTTCTCCGACTCTGTCTTCTAAGAGAAGAGGAGCTGGTCCACACTGGCAGATCCGTGTACCAAAAATGATGGCTATATATACCGGTATATGTATATCACATCTGAGATTCAAATACAACAATACAAAGGGCTCACAATTTGGCTCCATTTGAAGCTAGGAAACTGTTTCGATCATATGTCAAGACTTGATTTGCCCTTGCACCTTGTATGATTATAACATGCACCATATAACATTAGTACACGGGACATATGTTTAGTACTGAGACACAGGCATACTCAGTAATGATATTCAACCCAAAGGTCACATTTTTAGAGTCTACTCCATTTCTTGTATGAAAATCAATTTCTTGGTATTTTCTGTGTTTTAGAACTTAACACTGTAAATTACAAACCTGTATGGGTGTTCAAGGAAACCTGCCCCAATCAACATGGAGTCTGATCTGCAGGCAGAATGTTCAAAAGCAGGAGGAGCTGAAGAGATTGATGTATAGGTTTATGGAAAATGATTCACAATAACTTGTAATTTATTCAATTACATCCCTGCTCATTCTAGATTTAGGAGTCCAGTTGGCGGTCCTATCAGTGATTGACAGCTATTTATGTGTGAAGAGTCATAGGACCACCCTCTGGACTCCTAAGCATATAAAGAGCAGCACTGAGAGAGATAACAAATCCTTAATGATACACAATGTGTTAAAGGGGTTAGATCTGCACCTATCTGACACTGATGATATATCCTAGCGAGATGCCATCAATGTCTGAGATAGGTCTACCCCTTTAATGGCTCTCTATCCTGACAAGTCAGTTTTATATACTTTTATATAATCCAGATCAGGTTCTACTGATGCCAGATTAAGTGAATTTTCCTGTATATGTATGATATTTATTTTATACTTTTTGTTTGTGTTTTATGCTCGTATCGTCTTCTTTGGACATTTTGCACCGTTCGTCCTCAGTTTTCTGCTCCATGAATAGAATAGAACCAAGTATGGCAGTAGTAGAGAGGGAGCGAAAGGTAATATATATATATATATATATATATATATATATATGTAACTTAGGGTCTTTGGAAAACTGAGTGACAACTTCTATGTGTGCAAGAATATAAATAGTTTATTACTGGATGTTAGTTTGACACCCGACATTTGCTACTGGCACATATGACAAGGATAACTAAAAAGACACAAGCTAGCAAGAAGGTTCTACAAGGAAAAAATTACTTAATGGCTACTCCAGCAAATCTTTCAATGAACCATCTAAAAATGGAGGTGGTCAAGTATTGCAAATACCATTCATTTCCCTGCGGGGCTCGCACTGAATAGTTATAAAATGCTTCTTCAATGCTTGAGGTTTACAAGGGAAGTGGTTGTAGCTAAATAAGAACAGGGCCAGATGCGTTGCCTTGAGAGCCATTACAGAACTGTAATCACAGATTGGAAACATCCTAAAAAGATCAAGAAATGGCAATAAAAAGCTGCAGCAAAAGAGGAAATAGGAAAAGTGCAACAAAGAAACAGACGGAGGAGAGTATATAGGGAAGTGGGGATCCCATAAGCTGCTAAATAGGCTGCAAATAAAAAAAACAGAAATCCTAAAAATGTATAAAAGATATTTGAAAAAGTAAAAAGTTAATGAATATAAATGAATGAATACATAAATATAAAAATATAATGAAAAATAACCAATAAATTAATATAATTAAAAAGTATCCAAATCAATCTCAGTGTTGATTGTGAAGATATGAAAAATTCTAATTAGGAGATTATTAGTCGTATCTGATTCTGGGGAATGACATCTAATGTCATAGTCTTAGAACGTTCCATGGAGATACTTGCCCCTCCGCCACAAGAATTATTGCCCACACAAACCCCCTCTCAGATTTCCTTAATAGAAAATATTCCAAATTATTATCCAAGGTGGAGAACAGCTACAAAAAGCATTTGCATCCACAATCACCCATTGATTTAAATGGTTATCATGTAATACCACACTTCTCCTCTAGTGGCCACTGCAGGAACAATTGTGAACAGCTCAGAAATCACCCACAGCGATCAGTTGATTGATCATCAGATATATATATATATATATATATATAAAATTTAGCTTTTGATGCTGTAAAACATGGCCAATGTCACTAAATGCAAGATCTATCTGATGGATCAACTCAGGTTGTCAGACCTTCCAAAGCTTGCTATTACTTGTGACTTCTTTATACAGCATAATGCAGCCCTCTATAACGGTAAAAGTTCATTAAACAAACATTACAGGAGACAAGAGGCAAAAAATGGA
The DNA here is from genome assembly GCF_014858855.1 of Bufo gargarizans. Taxonomy (NCBI): domain Eukaryota; kingdom Metazoa; phylum Chordata; class Amphibia; order Anura; family Bufonidae; genus Bufo; species Bufo gargarizans. The sequence goes on along the minus strand of NC_058090.1, from coordinate 12,321,275 downwards.
TCGCCTGTCATGCCGGTTGTATAGCAGCGGGTTGATAGCATGTCGCAAATGCGTCCCAAGGGACTCGGCTATAACATGTGCTGTGCCTCGAGCTGTTCTGCTGCAAAGTACAGATATAAACAGCTCACTCCTTCTTTATATAGTCTCCAGTTTTATTTTATTTCTTTTTTTTCTAGACCTTTATATTAAAAATTCTCAGCGTCACAAAAAAAAAGAGAGGTGAAAGCATAAAGGGAAGCTCTGCTTACAATGAGAAAATGCTGAACTTATCGTTCCTCAACCTAACATGAGCCATGGGACATGCAAATCATTTGAATAACCCCCCCTGTCTGAAGATGGTGGGCAACAAGAGGTAGTTTTATGTTAAAGAATGAGTGTGCCATATGAGCATTGTCACCTTCAAAAACAAAATATGTCGCCCCTCAATGTCTATTAGATATCCTGCAATGGGTTCGACTCTGTAGAGTTTCAAATTTGGTGGACTGGCAAGGAGATGAGGGTTTTTCTAGAGAGCCACGCCTAGGACTAGGTATGTGGTTCTCATGAAATAAGCACAAGTTAAGGGCCCTCACACCGTACTTGGCGAAGCTATTGGGGGTACAGAGGCAACAGTCATACCTAAGGACTGGCGCCTACTACATGTGAAGACACCAGTATTGTATCATAAATTCTTCATTCAGTATATTAGATGCACTGCAGGAATAAAAAGTAGTTTCAACATTAACCTGAGATTGGGGGTCCTGTACCCCCATCCTGATCGACAAATTCATTTTTTATGGGCCTGCAACAGATAGCTGAGTACACTGCTCGGCTATTTAGGGCAGTCCCATTGAGAATAATTGGAGTGGCAGAGTGAATGCGTGACCTACGGGACTCTTCTTGGAAACAAGAGGGATCCCATCAGTCCAGTGGCTAGGGGAGTAAATTGAATGGCCTTTTATAGGGTTGGCCCATCTGGTACATTGCTGGCATATTTGCTAGGATATGCCATCAATGTCAGATAGGAGCTGGTCCTACATTTGGGACCCATTCCTATCTCCAGAACAGGTCCCCCGTAGTAGAGAAGAGTACACTGCCCATGCAAGGCTTGCTTTCCATTCATTACTATAGAAATTCCGAAAATACCCAAGCAAGCACGCTGAGCTGCTTTTGAAAATCCCATAGGGGTAAATGGAGAGTGATAGGGGTGGTGGAAATAGCGAGCAGGCACTTGGCTATTTCTGAACTCGCTGAATGTGGCCTATCAACCTCTTTCTGGACATAGGAGCAGGTCCTAGGGATGGAGCCAGCCCACACCTAGCTGACATTCATAGCATATCCTAGTGATTTGCCATCAATATCCCAGATGGGCCAACCCCTTTAAGTGCCGCTCCAAACCAATGAGTACCTTGATATAGAAGGTGCACCTGCCTCAAAGAAATGATACTCTATATTGATTGAGGAGTACAGACAAAAAGTAAGAACATGCATCTGAATGTCCCCAGATGAGATCTCCAGCGCCGCTGCACACACCGGAGATGAATATTCAGCTTCAATACATATAGATTTTAACACTACTCTGGATTTTCACTGTATTTGCGCTTCCATAATGTGATTGATCTTGCTGTCTTGCTATTTTTTATCGCTCTTCTCCACATTCCGAACGTTGCAAGATCTTTGAATGATTAACCAAATATAAGATTTGTCAAAGAGTCGTTCATCACAGATCCCGGTGTGACGTGCTGTGCGGCATCCTGGGGAGTGTGAGGGGCTCCTGAGCCATAGGAATGATTTACAGGGGAGATGACAGAGAGGCAAATCAGAGACTGGCTCATATCCCGCTCAACTAAACTAACGCTTTCCATGGAGTATATTTTTCAGATTTTTGTCTGCAGAATATTTATGCATGACCAGAACAGTTTGCAACGCCTTAATGCACCGCCGAACCGTTGGACACCAAATCTGGAACATAGGTACATGGGGTGTCTGGGAAGGTTTCTGTAAAGGTCTCAGCTCTTTAGGACATACCGTTCTTGAGATATTCCCCAAAAATTGCAAATATGACAGCATCACATGACCCATATTAGCCAGTTGAAGCTCACAGGTCCTTCAGTTATATCCTAACCGACATACACATGGCCAATAAAAGTTTTCAGGTTCTTCGGTCTTCACCTCACTGACATACACACAGTTTAACACCAGGTTTCGATAATAACTCACCCATTTTATTTCACAGTTGGTCACTGTTAAAGGGGTTGTCTGGGTTCAGAGCTGAACCCAGACATACCCTTATTTTCACCCAGGCAGCCCCCCTGAGGCTAGCTTCGGAGCATCTCAGCTGAGCGGTGTATCTAATCCTATCCTGTGTGATACTGCCTGCTGAGCTGTGTATCTAATCCTATCCTGTGTGATACTGTCTGCTGAGCGGTGTATCTAATCCTATCCTGTGTAATACTGTCTGCTGAGCTGTGTAGCAAATCCAATCCTGTGTGATACTGTCTGCTGAGCTGTGTATCTAATCCTATCCTGTGTGATACTGTCTGCTGAGCTGTGTATCTAATCCTATCCTGTGCGATACTGTCTGCTGAGCTGTGTATCTAATCCTATCATGTGTGATACTGTCTGCTGAGCTGTGTATCTAATCCTATCCTGTGTGATACTGTCTGCTGAGCTGTGTATCTAATCCTATCCTGTGTGATACTGTCTGCTGAGCTGTGTATCTAATCCTATCCCGTGTGACACTGTCTGCTGAGCTGTGTATCTAATCCTATCCTGTATGATACTGTCTGCTGAGCTGTGTATCTAATCCTATCCTGTGCGATACTGTCTGCTGAGCTGTGTATCTAATCCTATCATGTGTGATACTGTCTACTGTGTATCTAAGTCTATTGTGTGATACTGTCTGCTGAACTGTGCATGTCGTCGTGTAGCCCGAGCCTAAAGCTGACTTATAGCAGTGAAGAAAAATGGCTGGGATGTTATGGAAACCTGGAATAAAACTGTGTGTGCCTGAAGACTAAGAGCCTGCGAGCTTCTATTGGCTGATAAGAGACATGTGACCGTGTGCATGGCAGTTGGGGGTTTGTATTGGCTAATGCAGGTCATTTTTTGGGAATATCCCAGGAACGGTACGTCCTAGAGAGCTGAGACCTGGTCTAAAACCTTCCCGGACACCTGATGTACATGTGTGCCAATTTTGGTGAAGATTGGTCCAGTCGTTTGGTCGCGCATAAAGAACGTCCAGACAGATGTCTAGACAGACAGACAGAAACACATTTTTATAATATATATATATATCTAAAAGACAAAAACAGACAAGCACTCAATCATTCTTCAGTAGATACAATATGCTGGATAAAATGGATTTTTATAATACCCCTTCCTTCCACCAGTGTTGTCTTGTCTAAGGCCATATGTTATTTTAAAATTGTCAAGTATTCCCAACACAGACGTTTGTAACAAAAAAAAAAGAAAATACATTTCAAAAATTTCAAAGGGAATGTATCAAACGCTGTGAATACTTTTGTTTTGCATCCAGATGGGTCCCAGGGAATCTTTGCAATAAACAGGTGTACGGCTTGAAAGAATCTCTTGTTTTGAAGCATATTGTTCCTTCAATCAATAGATCATTGCAGAAGGAGAAGCTTCAGCCGGGCTCCATCATTCTGCTCACAGCGACTAAGGAAACAAAGATGTTATATTTAAATGCAATTTTGGACTGAGCTAATGAAACAGGTAACGGGTGGGAGAAAAAGTGGAAAAATGGAAGATGGAATTTAAGGTCATAGCAGATTTTTTAAGGATATTGGTTTGGACGTTAGTTTATTTTGGCTGCTATATCTTTATACTGTACTAATCTCTACTGATAATTACAGCTCTTTTGTGGACTATACAAATATACCAAACCTTTTCATTTATGAATATATAAAGAATTAGTAACTTCCTTACTTTTGAGCAGACTGGAGTTCACATTCTCCTCCCTGCACTCGGTTAATCTTTCAAAACCTCCCCAGTCACAAAAAATCCATCTACAGTAATAATAAATGTAGTATGGGAGGAGGGGGATGCGGCTGCAGTTTATTCTTCTCTGTGAGACTGCAATGCTGAGTGGGAGTGGAAGGGCGGGAGAAGGAAAGAATGTCATAGAAAACTAGAAGACAGTAAAGTGGATATCTAAAGAATCCTGGTGTGGATAGGAGACAGAATAATGTGAGTGAGCAGTATTATAGTAGTTATATTCTTGTACACAAAAGCAGTATTATAGTAGTTATATTCTTGTACATAGGAACAGTATTATAGTAGTTATATTCTTGTACATAGGAGTAGTATTATAGTAGATATATTCTTATACATAGGAGCAGTATTATAGTAGTTATATTCTTGTACATAGGAGCAGTATTATAGTAGTTATATTCTTGTACATAGGAACAGGATTATAGTAGTTATATTCTTGTATATAGGAGCAGTATTATAGTAGTTATATTCTTGTATATAGGAGCAGTATTATAGTAGTTATATTCTTGTACATAGGAGTAGTATTATAGTAGTTATATTCTTGTACATAGGAGCAGTATTATAGTAGTTATATTCTTGTATATAGGAGCAGTATTATAGTAGTTATATTCTTGTACATAGGAGCAGTATTATAGTAGTTATATTCTTGTACATAGGAGCAGTATTATGGTAGTTATATTCTTGTACATAGGAGCAGTATTATAGTAGTTATATTCTTGTACATAGGAGCAGCATTATAGTAGTTATATTCTTGTACACAAAAGCAGTATTATAGTAGTTATATTCTTGTACATAGGAACAGTATTATAGTAGTTATATTCTTGTACATAGGAGTAGTATTATAGTAGATATATTCTTATACATAGGAGCAGTATTATAGTAGTTATATTCTTGTACATAGGAGCAGTATTATAGTAGTTATATTCTTGTACATAGGAACAGGATTATAGTAGATATATTCTTGTACATAGGAGCAGTATTATGGTAGTTATATTCTTGTACATAGGAGCAGTATTATAGTAGTTATATTCTTGTACATAGGAGCAGCATTATAGTAGTTATATTCTTGTACACAAAAGCAGTATTATAGTAGTTATATTCTTGTACATAGGAACAGTATTATAGTAGTTATATTCTTGTACATAGGAGTAGTATTATAGTAGATATATTCTTATACATAGGAGCAGTATTATAGTAGTTATATTCTTGTACATAGGAGCAGTATTATAGTAGTTATATTCTTGTACATAGGAACAGGATTATAGTAGATATATTCTTGTACATAGGAGCAGTATTATGGTAGTTATATTCTTGTACATAGGAGCAGTATTATAGTAGTTATATTCTTGTACATAGGAGCAGCATTATAGTAGTTATATTCTTGTACATAGGAGCAGTATTATAGTAGTTATATTCTTGTACATAGGAACAGGATTATAGTAGATATATTCTTGTACATAGGAGCAGTATTATGGTAGTTATATTCTTGTACATAGGAGCAGTATTATAGTAGTTATATTCTTGTACATAGGAGCAGCATTATATTAGTTATATTCTTGTACACAGGAGCAGTATTCTAGTAGTTATATTCTTGTACATAGGAGCATTATTATAGTAGTTATATTCTTGTACATAGGAGCAGTATTATAGTAGTTATATTCTTGTACATAGGAGCAGTATTATAGTAGTTATATTCTTGTACATAGGGAGCAGTATTATAGTAGTTATATTCTTGTACATAGGAGCAGGATTATAGCAGTTATATTCTTGTACATAGGAACAGTATTATAGCAGTTATATTTTTGTACATAGGGAGCAGTATTATAGTAGTTATATTCTTGTACATAGGAGCAGGATTATAGCAGTTATATTCTTGTACATAGGAACAGTATTATAGCAGTTATATTTTTGTACATAGGAAGCAGTATTATAGTAGTTATATTCTTGTACATAGGAGGCAGTATTATAGTAGTTATATTCTTGTACATAGGAGCAGTATTATAGTAGTTATATTCTTGTACATAGGAACAGGATTATAGTAGATATATTCTTGTACATAGGAGCAGTATTATGGTAGTTATATTTTTGTACATAGGAGCAGTATTATAGTAGTTATATTCTTGTACATAGGAGCAGCATTATATTAGTTATATTCTTGTACACAGGAGCAGTATTATAGCAGTTATATTCTGTACCTAGGAGCAGTATTATCGTAGTTATATTCTTGTACATAGGAGCAGTATTATAGCAGTTATATTCTTGTACACATGAGGCAGTATTATAGTAGTTATAGTCTTGTACATAGGAGGCAGTATTATAGTAGTTATATTCTTGTACATAGGAGCAGTATTATAGTAGTTTTATTCCTGCACATAGGATCAGCATTATAGCAGTTATATTCTTGTACACAAAGGCAGTATTATAATAGTTATAATAGATTTTTTTCCCTATTTATTACTAATGAAAGTAAATAAATAAATAAATACAAAAATAAGAATGCTTTGCATTTATAACTATCAGTAGCTCATACTGTATATGTGCCATTAAGACAGAAAAATGATACAATACTGTCACGACCATGGTCATGGTCGTAACTCAGGATCCGCATGCAGTTGCCTGCGGTTTGGTTACTCCAGGTATGTTACTGGAGTCATCCTCCTGGTTTGTATACCATCTGCCAGTGGGGGCCACCCTTGTGGTCATACTGTCACGGCTGAGGATGGGGGAAACCCTCAGCCGTGCGGTATCAGCAGATGGATGGTCAGAGCATGGCCAGGACAGGATCAGGGAGCAGGTCACCTCCTAACAATCCCTAATTCTGACCCTGTCTCCTAGCCTGTATGAGCCAACCCTGATGGTAGGGGGGCTCATACTCCGGAACCTGATATTCCTGTCCTGGCCATGCTCTGACCATCCATCTGCTGATACCGCACGGCTGAGGGTTTCCCCCATCCTCAGCCGTGACAGTATGACCACAAGGGTGGCCCCCACTGGCAGATGGTATACAAACCAGGAGGATGACTCCAGTAACATACCTGGAGTACCCCTCAGACCTCTGCTCTCAACTGAGGCTAAATAGCCCATGTAGCCACACCCACGCAGACACACCCAGTGTTCACACAAAGAGGGAGTTAACCCTTCCTACACCAGGCAAGGGATGGAAGCCACTTAAAGGGGAAGTGTCCAAATGAACATCACATTGCAGCTGTTACCGCAGGCAACGACATGCGTGGCAACCATGTCCTGGGAGTCAGCCAGAAGGTCGAGACACTGCCACCACATGTACACAAAACCAAACGTTGCCACGGGCAGCCACAGTGAAGGGAAGTGTCACAGTGCACACCTACATAAACCTCGTGCACACCAGACATACAAAGTGCATACACACACACCCAACCAGGTGTAACCGCATGCACTTGACAGCAAGCTGCCTAGCAACAGCTCAGGCTGCTATACTGCCAAGTACAATCATGTTACCAGCGGCAACCACACGTGAGGCAACATACCAGCAGCCCTCACCATGTGGTTGACAATAAACCAAACCGCAGGCAACTGCATGCGGATCCTGAGTCACGACCATGACCATGGTCGTGACAAATACATTGTGTAGGGTATCCATATACAACTAGAGTTTACAGGCATACTATATTTACTACAACTTAAAACAGAAGAAATCTTCAAAAATCCTCTGCTCTCCTTACAAGAAAAATGTGAATCAATATTTCAGCCACCTAATACTTGGATCTTTTGTCTGACCTCAGCAAAATGACAGAGAAACAGCTCAATAAACATGCAGAATGGAGCTTAATACATTCTAGACAATGTTGCTTGGTCCCCAATTTATTTGTAAGGGGTTGGAATTGGATTTCTATGAACTTTGTAAAGGAGAGATACACGAAGGAGTAAAATCAATGTACTGAGCGGCTGGATGTTTAGACTGGAAAGTCAGGCCAAGTGATCATTGTGTGAAAGGTCACTTATTACTTCCAACACAGAATAGAAAAGACAACAGTTTCTGGTGTATTACCCGCTAATGATAGCAGGTTGAGATATAGCATGTTTCTCGAATTGGTGTCTGATGCTCTGATATTATATCCTTCTCCTATTGTATCAATGTTCAAATTACTCAGGGAAGATTTCTACATTTTAATAGAAAAAAATATTGATGTGTGATTGAAGTATTGGTCAATGTATAAAACAGTATCTCTTTTTATATTTCATTGAGTCACTTTTAATATTTAGGTACTAATTTACTGGGTTCAAGTTCAGTGGCAATATTTTCTTGTAAACAAAATAAAATAAAAATGATACCATATCCATTGTACAACGTGTGTCCTTCATTTTCCATCAGTTTTCCACTCTAGTTTTTTACATCGCTCAGCTCCATTGTGAGTGAAAGCTAGTTGCTATAATGTCTCCAATACACAGCACATTTACAAAAAAGTAGATCCTGCATTCCAATTTCTTTGCAACACAATCCCATAAGCAGCATTGGCTTGGAAAACATATAGCAGTACTGAGCAGTGTATTTGTGACTCCAGCACTGGGGTAAAATGGAAAACTTGCTAGAACCAGTCTTTCTGTGTATCTATGCCTCTGTCACATCCTCATCTCCCTTCACCACTCGATAGATTTTAAGAGCGGCAGCTATACCCTGATTTCTCAGTGAGTTGACAACCTATCTTTTTTTGAAAATTGACTCTAGAAGTGAACACAAATTGAGTGAACAGTGCAAGAGGCAGAGGGTACAGAAGAAGAGTCTGGTAAGTTGAGAAAGAGGCAATTTTCTGTAATGAGATACATTACATACTTTCTAGCCTTCACTTACAAATCTGAAACAGTTACTCTTTACGGTTTCAGTTCTCCACCCAGCTCCTTTCCACCAGACTTAGAATAATCGTCATTGTAACGGGGTTCCGAAGGTGCACTCTGTCTCCCATCAGCCGCAGACCTGCTGCTTGGCTTCGGGAGCGAGGATCTGTGTTTGACCTCGTTCCCAGGACGGCTTTGCTAGCTGGGAGGCTCCCTGCTCCTAGGTCTGCCTTGAGCGTCGAGCTGATCACTCGGTGCTCGACTGGTCGGTCTGTCGGTCATGTGACGCTGGCCACGTCATATGACCCTCACTCCCCACTATAAATACAGGCAGCCTGCTGGCCACAGGTTGCCTGTTAATTTAGGTTCCTGGCAGTTGTTGGATACCTGTGTACTTACCTGATCCTGTTCCCTGACGATCCTTTGCCTCCTCCTCCTGTACTGCACATCCTTCCTGGTATATTGACCTCGGTTTCCACCTGACTATTCTTTGCGGACTCCTTTGGTACTTATCGACTCTCCTGGTATTTATGACCCCGGCTTCTCCTGACCTTTCTTTGCTTATCCCTCTGTACTGCGTTGTCCTCTTGGTTTTGACCCGGTCCGTTCACTATCCGTTATTTGTCTTGTCTGTCCTTCCTGCACGTATTCTAAGTTAGGGACTGCCGTCCAGTTGTCCCCTGTCATCAGGACTTGTGAGGCAAGTAGGCAGGGCCAGGGGTATGGGTGGAGCGCAGTGGTCACTATCCTCCCCCCTGTGTGTGTGTGTACGTGACCGTTACAGTCATCTTTACTCTTCTGAAGTACAGAGCAGACGCTAATATGTTAGGCCTTAACTTTATCATGCCATTTTCCGGTTAGTTAGTAGCAGAGGGCTTACTACAGGTGGCTCCTCTCAGCTTTGGCAGGGGGAAAAGATTTTGGAAATCATGCCTTCCATGACGGTGACGCTTTTATACTCTGCAGGCACCAGAACATATTAGACCAGAGAACATGAATTTTATGACTGGGAAGAAAAGGGCAAAAAGAAATACCACCACAATTATATGTATTGCGATAGCAGTTGCATACTGAATGTAAAAAAAGTATTTAAGTGCTTCTCTAATTAAACTAAGTGGAATATTTCCCAGTTAACACTCGGTTTCCTGCATTTTGGAAATGCACCAAAGGAAAGAAAATTATACCATAATTTCCCTTTCTGGCCTGCAAGTGACATTTATTGGATGCTATAATGGAGTGTAGGGACTGAAGCATGCACTGCACTAACCCCAACCGTCACAAACAGAAGGGCTCTTAGAACATAATGGAAGCCTCGAAAGACTAATAATTGAAAGCGCTGATTTTATTCACAGAAATAGATGTATTGTATGAAAAGATATAAATTAATCATGTACAAGAAAGCAATGGGAAGAGATCTGCAAAAATAAAAATAGCATCTGCAAAAAGCAAAAGCATTTAAAGAGGACCCTTTGTCAGTCCTGAGATTACAATATCAATACCTGGCAGTGTAGGGCGTATTGAGGAGTAGAGATAGACTTGCGGTTCGCCCGGAGGTTGTTTCACGGCGAACTTTGCGCATTCGCGATTTGCCAAACATGCGAACATATGGCGACATTCGCATGCGCCATATTCTTTTGCGCCGAACTTTGAACTATGACACATCCATCAGGTGGGACAGGACAGCCAATTCAGACGATTCAGCACATGGACACACCCCCACCCTATAACAGAACCCAATCTGGCAGCCATCTTACATTCTGTGTTTTGCCAGTGTAGGAAGAAGTTGCTTTGTGGAGCAGGGACAGACTGTTAGGGACACCAAACACTAGCTAATAGGGCCAAAAAAGTCCTTTTAAGGACTGGTATAGGTGTGCTATCGATAGGTGTAAAATACTTAGGGGTGTGATATACTTTTAATATACTTTCTAACATAGAAAGTACCGTATTTTTCGCTTTATAAGACGCAGCTGATGATAAGACGCAACTAGGTTTTTGAGGAGGAAAATAAGAAAAAAAATATTTTCAACCAAAAGGTGTGCTTTTGGTGGGTTTTGAACTATTGGTGGTCTGTGGATAAAACTGTTATGGAGGGGATCTGTGGATGACACACTTATGGGGGATCTGTGGATGACACTGTTATGGGGAATCTGTGGATGACACTGTTATGGGAGATCTGTGGATGACACACTGTTATGAGAGATCTGTGGATGACACTTATGTGATTATAACACCCATCATCCTAAAGAATACACTGATGTACTGTACATTAGTGTATTCTCAAGGATGAGGGGAGTTATAGTCATATTAAATATAAACACTATCCAGGGACTGTTCTGTAATTGGCATGTGTTTATATTAAATATTGAGGTGTGTGATATACCTACTTTCACCAAATATTCATTGAGGCCTGCGATAGACCGGCTTCCACAAAATACTGATTGATGGGTGCGATATAACTGCTTCCACCAAATACTGATTGAGGGGATTGATATACCTGTTTCCACAAATTACTGATTGAGAGGTGCGATATATACCTGCTTCCACCAAATATTGATTAAGGTGTTCTATATACCTGTTTCCACAAAATTCAGATTGAGGGGTGCGATAGAGCAGCTTCTACAAAATACTGATTAAGAAGTTCTATATACCTGCTTCCACAAAATACTTATTGAGGGTGCTATATAACTGCTTCTACAAAATACTAATTAAGGGGCTCTATATACCTGATTCCACAAAAAACTGATTGAGGGGTGCAATATACCAGCTTCCACCAAATACTGATCGAGGCCTGCGATATACCTGCTTCCACAAATTCTGTTCTTCTTTAGGGATTTTGGCACAAGGTAATTTTGAAAATGACAGGCAGGCCGTTCTGAAAGGGTGGTAGGGGTCGAACAGGTGCACCAGGCCGGAGCCTAAGTGGGAAGTTGGAGAAGGTGCGTGCGATTACGTCAAAGGACGCACCACAGTTGGTTGAGTGGCTCACTCAGCCTTCTGCTTCTGCACCCTCCTCATTCTATGTATCTGCACTCTCCTCACTCTCTTCTGTGTGCACCCCCAAAGACACCACCACAACCATAGCCCCTCTACTAGATTCAGAGGATTTTTTCTCCATCCATTCCCAGACCTTACCGATGCGCAGCCGTTCTTCGGCTGCATCGGATAAGGAAGAGGAGGTAACAACGGCCGCCAAAAGTGTTGCCATCCGCAACCTGTGCTCTTAACGCATAAGTCGCGGTAAGCCCAACACTCATCTAGGAACGACCGCCTTAAGAAGTCACCTGGCCTCCTATCACCGAGCCCAGTGGGAGCAACGCCGTCAGAACCCACAAAGCCACACTCCCGGCGCTTCATGTCCTCCATCTTCTCCTCCTTCTCCTCTCTCCTCCCATTTGTCCTCTACTCCACCTTCCAATGTGCCGTTGTTGCTTTCATCTGGCAGAAGGCAGGCTTCCGCAGTCCAAATGTTCGAGCGTAAAAAAATTATGACGCCGGATAACCCTCTTGCCCAACGGCTGACCCCTGGCTTGTCGGAACTGCTAGCCTGCCAACTACTGCCATATAAACTGGTGGACTCTGAGGCCTTTAGAAAATTTGTGGCTATTGGCACACCGCAATTGAAGGTCCCCGGAAGGAAATATTTCGCCAAGAAGGGCATCCGTGCGCTATATTGCCACGTTCTGCGGCAATTGAATATATCTCTGGCACACAGTGTTGGTGCCAAGATACATCTGACCACAGACACGTGGTCTAGCAAACACGGGCAGATAAGGTACATAATTTTACTGCCTACTGGGTAAACCTTCTGACGGCCATCAAGCATGTAACACGTGGAACCTGTGTGGATTTGGTGTTACTGCCACGGATTGCATGCAGGCCTGCCCCTTCTTCTCCTCCTCCTACTCCACCCTCCGTCCGTCTCCTCCTCGGCTTACTTCTCCTTTTCCACTGCTACCACCTCTTCTGCTGCACCCCCCCCCAAGCTCCCCAGAACCTATTCGATGTGCCAGGTGAGACGTTGCCATGCTGTGCTGAGGCTGTTGTGCCTGGAAGCCAAGAGCCACACCAGTCCTGCACTGCTTTCAGCTCTGCAGTCATATGCCAATCAGTCTCTAACCCTGCTCAATTTGACAGTTGGTAAAGTGGTGTGTGACAACGGTGCCAATCTGCTGGGCACGCAAAAATTAGGCAAAATGACACGTGCCATGCATGGCACATGTCCTGAACTTAGTCAAGCAGCGATTCATTGTCAAATACCCCGGGGTCCAGGACATTTTGATTAAAGCCAGGAAAATGTCTGGCTATTTTAGAAGATCTTACACAGCAATGGCTCGCCTTGCTCACGTTCAGCGGCGACACCACCTGCCCATCAGACATCTGATTTGTCACAGCTCAACGTGCTGAAACTCCGCCTTGTATATGCTTGATAGGCTGCTCCAGCAGCAACTTGCCGTTATCGACTACCTGTACGAACTCAGCAGCAGGACAGGTTCTGGGGAGCTTGGTTTCTTTCCACCGTGCCTGTGCCTGTTCATGCATGATGCATGCAGACTTATGGGGCCATTTGATAAGATCACCAAACTGGTCAGTTGCAGCCAGGGCGCCATCAATGACATCGTACCTTACGCCTTCTTTCTGGAGCGTGCATTGCATCGTGTCATTGATCAAGCCGTCGAAGAGCAGGAGCTGGAAGATGAGGAAGTCGCAATGCTGAATGAATTCCCAGGGGGGCTACTTTATCTGATACAAGTCAGCAGGAGTCTGAAGAGGAGTCAGAGGAGGATGGTGGCTTGGGGGGAGGAGGAGGAGCCAAAAGAGCAGGCTTCGAGGGGGACTTTAAACTTTTCGGGGATCCCTGTCCATGGATGGGGGAGGAGACCGAGGACGACATTCTCCTGGGCGATGAACAGGAGCCGGGGCGCTACACCGCTTCCAATTTAGTGCAAATGGGGGCCTTCATGCTCCAGTGTTTGAAGAGGGACCCCTGTATAAAAAGCATAAAGGGCAAGGACCAGTACTGGGTGGCAATGTACTTAAACCCCTGGTACAAACACAAAATGGCAGATATGTCACAGAGGACTATCAGAATGCAGAATTCCCAAACCTTGCTGCGGGAGATGCTGCATTCTGCTGTTGCAGCCTCTGGCAGAGGAATTTCCACCCACTTTCTACTGCGCCTACAAGAAGAGGGTGGTTTGAAGATGTGTTGGTCACTTCGGATATGAGATCATTCTCGCAGCCAACCCATCGACAGCCGCCCTATGGATCCAGCCTCAGGGAACGACTAGACCGATAGGTGTCCGACTACATCGGGTTAACGGCCGATGTGGTCGCTCTGAGAAGCGAGGAACCCCTGGTCTACTGGGTGTGCAGGATTGACCTGTGGCTAGAGCTGGCACAATTTGCCATTGAACTCTTGACTTGCCCCTTGTCCAGTGTCCTGTCCAAAAGGACGTTCAGCGCAGGCAGGGGGGATCATGACCGATAAGCGCACCCGCCTAGCTACCGACAGTGTGGACTACCTCACATTTCTAAAAATGAATGAGGCATGGATATCGAATGAATTCAACACCTGTGACGACCACGTGTAATTGAATTTCCTCATGCCATCCCACACATATCCGCCACCACACAGAACTAATGTTTGGGGCCTGTACTCCACTGGCCTGCGGTAAAATTGTTATCCACTGACCGCCTAATATACCTCCAGCCACATTATCACTTGTTCCTTTCTGTCTGGTGAATATATAATGTTTGGGGCCTGTACTCCACTGGCCTGCAGTAAAATTGTTTTCTACTGACCTTCTAATATACCTCCAGCCACATAATCACTTGTTCTTTTCTGTCAGGTGAATGCCCAATTTTTGGGGCCCGTACTCCCGTGGCCTAAAATAAAAATGTTCAAGGCTCCAACAGGCCACGTTTTTGAGAGTTTCCCTTTAAGCCGCATAAGAATGGCCCCTGATTAAAATACATATTATTTGTGGGAATTTTTGCCATTTATCCCCCTCTGGTATGTCACTCTCTGTCCATGTTGTGGGACTATTTGTGCACTTATAGTAAGTATTTGGTGGCTGCAAATATGACCAGAAGGTTTTTCTGGTTCGCCTGCCTTTAAAGTGAATGGGGCTCGCCGCGAACGCACGGTTCACGAACATTTGATTGCGAAAGCGTGTTCACGAAACGCTGATGTTTGTCCATCACTATTGAGGAGTAGTGTTGAGCATGAATATTCGAAAAGCTAATTTTTATCGTGAATATCAGCACTACGAGAATTTGCGAATATTTAGAATATAGTGCTATATATTCGTAATGACGAATATTCTTTATTTATTTTTTAAACACAGTACAAATCAGGTGATCATACTTCCCTTTTTCTAGCTTGTGGGCCAATGAGAAGGCTTTGTCTGAGCTTAGCAGCATCCCTAGCAACCAATAGAAAAGTTGCCTACCCCTTACTATATAAGAACCTCCCCGGCAGCTATTTTCTAAAGTTTATTGCAGTTATGAAAGAGAGAGCAATGTTATTGCTTTGTGTTATTACATTAGACAGTTAACTTATATATAATTAAGATAGTTAGGGAGAGATAGTCAGTGTAGGTTAGATTGATCTATAGTGTAGCTGATAGGTTCTGCTGTCTATACATCCATGCTACAGACATAGTGCTGTGAGGTCACAAGTTGCATGTATTGCGAAAAAATCTGTGCCTCAATAATTGCAGAAAATTTGCAAGCGCAAATATATTGGAGCACTCTATCTGCATATAAAGCTATTCTAATGTTCTGCCGTGCCAACCATTTTCTCCAGTCTCAGGAAACTTATACCAACTTGAAAAATGTAGCATAAGTGACCCCCGCCTGTATTTCGGGCGCATTACGTGAATATTACATTGCCGATTTTCGCAATCAAGAATATAATCTCGAATTCTGGACTTCACAAATATATGACGAATATTCTACAAAATATTTGCAAAATATCGCTAATTTGAATATTGCCCCTGCCGCTCATCGCTATTGAGGAGATGTGTTACTGATTATTTATTTTTTTTCCAATGGGTTGCTCCGTTACCCCGCTGTGCCCCCTCGTTCTGGTTTCCCACCCTTTATCCTAATCCATTCCATCTGTACAGGAAGAAGGAGATGGCTGTGCTTCTCAGGGGGCATCTCCTTCTCCCTGGCAGTGAATCGGCCAATCCAGGCAGAGCACATCACAGCCAGGGAGAAGGAGACGCCCCCTGAGAAAAACAGCCGTCTCCTCCTTTTACCGATGGATTAGAATACGGGGCGGGAAACCAAAATGGGGGGTACAGCGGAGGAGGAACGGAGCAACCCATCGTTAAAAAAAAAATCACATCTCCTCAATATGCCCTACACTAGTCCTATGTTTCCTTTGACCTATAGGTTTCTGATCTTTCATCTTCAGGGAATATCCAGGAGAATGGTGGGGAAGAATATTACTCCCCACTCCCCGAATAGGGTGTTGTTGGCCCTTTAAGGTGATACCCCTTTAATTTGTTGCAATGATGTTATCACACAGATACATTATCATACATTTTTAATTTCTTTCATGCTCCTAAATAAACATAAAAAATATGAAAAGTGAATAAGTAGCAATTTGATCGACTTCTGGGATATTCGGTTTATCTGATAGAGAAGCAGCACAATGGATATCCCTGCTGACAGCACGATTATGCCATCTACAGTTTACTCTGATTTATTTACACATTTAGACAAATAAGTGAATAAACTGGTGACGGTGTGAAGGGCAAAATTGACATTTACATAATATCTTTCCAGAGAAGTAATGCAAAATAAGGCCCCCTGCACACGATCAGGATTGCGTGCGGATTTTCCGCGCGGATTTGCGTGCGGTAAATCCGCACCGTAGGTCATGTCCATTGTATTCTATGAGAATTTGAAATTCTCAATGCACACGATGCGGATTTTTCCGCGCGCGGATTTTGACCTGCGTGCGGATTTTAAAATCCGCGACATGTCAATTAATTTTTTTTTTCCTGTCCGGATATCTTGCGGATTTTCTCCATTCACTTCAATGGAGAGGCTAAAATCCGGATGGTACACGCACACAGTGCGGATTTTGATGCGGATCCGCATCAAAATCCGCATGTATGTAATAGGAAGGGGAATCAGCCACCATTTTGTGTCTGTTCATTGCAGCAAGAGAAGGAAGCAATATACTACATATAGTATATGGAGACGCAATATACGTCTCCGTATACTAGAATGTACTGTCGGATTTGAGAATTACTGTACGTTGAAATCGCGATGCGATTAATTTAACACAAAATAATCGCATGGCGATTTCAACTTAGTACTGCTATATTCCATATTCGCCGAATATGGAATATAGCAGTACTAATGGAGCGTCCCCATCACCATGGGAACGTCTCCATATACTAGAATGTACTGTCGGATTTGAAACGTTGAAATCGCGATGCGATTAATATAACACGAAATAATCGCATGGCGATTTCTACTTAGCACTGCTATATTCCATAGTAGGCTAGAATTAACGAATATGGAACATAACAGTGCTTAAGTTGAAATCGCCATGCGATTATTTCGTGTTAAATTAATCGCATCACGATTTCAACGTACATTAATTCTCAAATCCGATTCTCAAATGATGTCACAGGAAATGATGTTAAAAAAGGGTGTATTTTTGTTCTAGAGAGATGTTGAAAAAATCCGCATGCAAATCCGCATGCAAATCCGCATGCAAATCCGCATGCAAATCCGCACCAATTAATGCGGATTGACCGCACGGATTTGCCTGTGAACACCTGCGGATTTCAGTGCGGATTCTCCGCACATGAATCCTGAACGTGTGCATGTACCCTAAATGAATGGAAACACAAAGAAAATAAAAGAAACATGGGAAAGGCTTTTTGCAAGAAACAACTTAACCCTTTCTGGCTGTAGAAGGTCACACTAGCCCACCACAGGTTCCATTCATGGGTTTTGGTAATGACATCTTGATGAAGCTTAGCTACAACACAACGCAACCTTGTTTTTAAATCCTAGATCATCCCTTTCAAATTTGCAATTTTTAAAATTTTTATTGCTCTTGAAATCTGCAACCTGTGGCTCTCTCTATGTTTCCTTTTCAACCCTGAAGTCATATTATTGTGTTGAGGCATGCTGGGAATTGTAGTGTTGCAACAGCTGGAGAGCTGCAGGTTGGAGGATCACAGTTCTAGTGAGTCGAAAAAAATATATAGAAAATGAAGGAACATGGAAAACAAACATCATGCTTTGGGCCTATAGCTCCAATGCAAACTTATGTGTCTACACCAATACATATTTTTTGGGGTCATTTTTGAATAGATATACACCAATTTTTGGAATAAAAAAATATCTGTAGCAGATTTGGTCGCATAGGGGATTTGCGGCCGAATCTTCCACTTCTTCCTCCTTCATGCCAAGTATGCCAGTTCTAAAAAGAGGGCAGAGAAGTGGGTGGTTCAGCTGGCTCGTCTCATTTATAATTTTCTACACCAACGTTTTAGGCGTTTTAGGCGTAGAAAATTATCTACAGTAAATCTACATCAGCAACGGAGCTAGCGTAGATTTAGGCTGGCGGTGGATTTGCCTAACTTAGGAGTATCAAGCACCAGAGCAGAGTTAGGGTCCATTCACACGTCCGTGTGAGTTTTGCGGATCCGCAAAACACGGACACCGGCAATGTGAGTTCGGCATTTTGCGGACCGCAAAAAAAACGCCGGTCTTAATAAATGGATTAAAATCTGGGGAGACTGGAATCCATAGAACTTCCGGTCCTCACTTGTCACCACTTTTCTCGGTCTTAGACCCAAGGACTGGTGGTGAATGTAGATGCATCGCGGGGGGTTAAAGAAAAATGTTGTTAATGTTATTTTTATATAACGTGTATTGCCGGATGATTAATAAAAATTAATAAAGAAAAAAAGTCCAAAACGCCAGTCTTAATAAATGACCCCATATGTGTCATCTTGGAGTTCTATATAGCAGCCAATAAAATTCCTGCCATCATTTTTCAGAGGTCTTTAGTAGTGTTTAGCGTGAATATTCGAATAGCCAATTTTCATCGCGAATATCGCCACTTCAGGAATTTGCGAATATTTAGAATATAGTGCTATATATTCGTAATATCGAATATTCAGCATTTTTTTCCATCTGAACACATGATTCCTCTCTGCTTCTTGCTTGTGGGCCAATGAGAAGGAAGCAATGTCAAGTTCACAACAATACTTAGTGCACCAATCAGTAATCAGTGTAGTCAGACCTGCTAAAATGTGAAGTTGCACGTAATAATTAATGGTGTGTAACGTTTTGTAAAACTGTCTTTAAACTAGAGATGAGCTAAGTAATTTGTTAGAATTGGAAATACGACCAGAATTTTTGAAAAAAAATTGGGTGAGAGAGTGAGTGAGAGCGAAGAATTCAGGTAGAAGTGATTCATATCTGCATCCAACTTTTTGGCCAACTAGGACGTATTGAACCAAAACAAATTTTAGGAAATTGTCTCATTTTTACTGCAAACCAAACAGACATTCCAAAAAACAAAGACTAAAAAGTTGCATGTTAGTACATTATTCCCTTAAACCAGATTTATCACAGTGGCTTATGATAGGTGATGCATTTTGTGGAAGGACAGACACTTTCATCATTGGTTGGCTTACTTTGCATTAAAAATTTTAACCAAAATGTTGGCACACAATGTCACTTCATAAGCCTTGTCCCTTTCACTTGAAATCAGGCCTATTATTTCCTAACGTATTCTCCCTTGTGGGAGGCGCCACAAACAATGTATGTGGTGCACAGTGAGTGCCAGAATTCTGGCGCATTTTCTTTAGTAAATATACCCAATTTTGTAAAGTCCATTCCTACAATCATGTATCACTATATTCATTTTTGCTAACTTTCTCTCAAACTCTTTCTGAATAGATTAGGGCTATACTGTATATCCTTATGCAACAATTTGTCCCCAAATACCAAATTGTCCAACACTTCGGCAAAAAAGAAGGGAGGGAGAGGAGACACAGAACCAAAGCCTGGAGCAGAGAGGTAAGACAGCTTGACAGGGAACACCCACTGAGCTCTGAACCTGCAGCAGCACAAGCAAATATGGCAAATAACATAAAGATTTAAAATCAAAGAAGAAAAGTAGAACTTGGTGTATATCATGGTGCAATGGCAAACTCTCTGGATATACAGATATGTATAGACACAGAATTCCAGGGATGTTAAAGGGGTTGTTTTCATCTGTTTTCCATCAAAGTCAGATAGGTGTGAGTCCAACCTCTAAGGTGGTACCCACACCTATCTCAAAAACAGTTCCACTTGGCTATTTTCTGGAATCCCATACAAATTAGTGGAGGGTGCACCATGCAAGTCCAGCCACCACCACGCCATTCAGTTCTATGGAACTTCCAGAGATTAGCGAGCCAGCTCTTGTCTATCTTCAGGTTTTCCACAGAAATTAATAGAGAATGCACCGCGCAAACGTAGCCAAAGCTCCATTCACTTCTATGGAACTGCCAGAGATAGCCGAGCCAGTGCTCAGCTATTTTTGGTAGTCCCATAGAAATTAACGAAGGACACCTGTGCATGTGCAGCTGCTCTCCGCTCACTCCGGGACTCCTGTTCTGGAGATTGGTGTGCATCCCATAGGTGTTATCAGACATTGGTGCCATTTTCTAGTGATATGCCACCAATGCCCAAGATGAGACATTCCCATTGTAACGGCACTATGTTGAATAACTGTTCCATGTAAGCTTTGCTTACAAAAGAAAGAATCTGGTTGCTACCTTGGGGGTGGAAGGTGTTAATACGCGCTGAGTAAAACACGAGTGGTTTTTACATTCCAGTCCTACAACATACAACCTACAGAGCTCGGGCTCAATTAAAATGTACCTGTTGATTCCATTCGTGCCTCTCCATCTATCACATTCCTGATCTCTCATTCCTGAAATGAATCATTAAATTACTTTTGAAAATAGCTATTCTGAATGCCCAATTATATTAACACAATGGAAAGATGACAGATCTAAGTGCAGAACACTGCCGTCAGGGGGGGAGCCTGTCACGGAGGAGGCGGCAGTACGTTCGTGGAGATGAGCCTGGGGAGTGGGTCCGCGCGGTTACCAGGAGATAGGCAGCGATGACATTAATGCAATTAGCACATCTGATAAATAAGGTGTGCTGTATCATAATTACATTGGCATGTCTCACTAATATACCAAAGCCGTCGCCTGCATGTAAAGCTGTACTGCAGACCTCGTGATATGACACATTGCATATCACCTAATTACCAGTGATGAGCAGCAGGGGAAATATTCGAATTCGCAATATTTTGTGAATATGTTAGCGAATATTCGTCATATATTCGCAAATCTGAGAATTTGTGATCTCCAGTTATTATTTTCTTGATTGGGAAAATTGGCAATTGGCAAATGTGTGATAAAAATTTCTGATACGAAAATTTGCGATCAACACTACTCCTAAAGTCAAAGATATTGCAGCCTTCTCATTGGCCCACAAGCAGGAAGCATGATGGGCGCTGATGAAAAAAATCTAGAACATTCGCGATTACGAAGATATAGCACTATATTCTAGATATTCACGAATTCTTGAATTGCCAATATTCGTGATAAAAGTTTTCGATTATAATATTCACAATCAACACTACTAATTACATAATATCATATGAATATTATTACCTTATGCTGATTAACATTTTCTATTTTCCCCCAAGAGCAGTATCAGAACATGGAACATGGAGGCAAGAGTGTAGTATTTCCGGAGTGCTTGTAAGGAGGGGAAAGCCCTAACCTGTGTTTTACTCTTTTGCTCGTATGTGTGTGCCTGTTTTGCATTAGGTTTGGTGAATTGTTGCGTTACCGGTTGCCAGAATATAAGGAGGTAGACAGTAACATCTGTCCAAGTGGAGAGAGGGAGCTTTCCAGTCACATTTCTCTGTGGAGCTGTCAGTGGAGAAGATCTGAGAAGGTCATTAAAGAAGGAGGTAACTGGGGGTAAAGGAATGTAGCTGAAGCCACCTGCACTGTCAGTGGTCTGGTCTAACCACCGTGGAATGGGCTGACAAGAAGAGGGTCCTTGTCTGGAAGGATGTCTGTCCAGAAAACTAGAGAGGAACTTCTGAGCTATGGACAGAGAGAATCAGAATGATCACTTAACTGGAGTTGTAACTAGTCAAACCACAATAATGTATATGGCACCCATAAATATTGTAAGTGTAATTGAGAAGTGGGGTTGCCTTAAAAGATAACTTTTAATAGTCGATGGTTAAAATAGTAGGCCCAATAATTTAATTAGAGACTACATACATTAGTAGTCATACACCACCAAATGAAAAAGGTATAGAGGAGAAGCAGGTGTGAAATGTAAACACTTGCTGGGAGGGTGAGTTTACGAAACATAGGGATACAGATAAAGAGGGAGACAGATGCTGGGTCTCTTCCCCTAGTATATCCCTAGGTTCTAACTCAAGATGATACCCTCACTATATGTCCCTTAGTGTCCCTTGCAGGCAATGACAGTGACTGCCCAGCTTCGTCAGAAATGCAAAGGTATCACACATCCAAGGACATACAAATCATATAGTACCAAACAAAAACGTTTCACTGGCAGTCAGCCAGGTCATCAGGGGACCTATATGCAAAAACAAAACAGAATACACACATATACGCCATTAGAGAAGTATCCACGGCACTTCCAAGTGTGTTGGGGCTAGCCAGGGAAGGAACAGTATTGTGAAAACAATTGGTACTTAGCTTCTCTATGTGCAGCGATTCAGGGTCCACTCCTCCTGCGTATGGCAGTGATGGCAGTGAGTGCCCATACTGGCATTCATTTAAACCAGCGCGGGCCTAAGTAGATCCGCCCCCCAAGGAATCACATGCTCCGATCACGCGGGTCATGACGTCACTGGTCACGAGTGCGCCGCATCACGAAAAGTCACATGACCGGGACACAGACTAGAGGTGTGTCCGTGTAGCCCCATGTCCGTCCCCTACAATTAGGTAGTGGTGATTCGGACAGCATTAAGGGGCGCAGATATGGAGATGAGGTGTATGAGAGATGGGCTGACTCAGCCACCCCCAATCAGCTGTATATACATAGTGGCATAAATAGCCATGTAAGGTGCGTCATTCCTATAGAATCATAGAAAGCGCTACCAAGGTATTTAAGTAGAATGTTCATTGGACAGGTTAGATTTAAAGAAATAGATGAATAATTTACTCAATGGTATCTGGTACAGCGAGATAAACATATTAGCAGAAAATTAAGCTAATAAAGCCCTATTAAAAGAAGCTAGACAGGTAGATTGGTCCCTATATGTAATATGAAGTATGAGCATATCGTGCAGGTCGGGCATCCGACCCCAACACATAGGGGGTCGGGGTGAATGGCCCCACTCCATAAAGGGGCTCCCGGTGAGGGTCATTCTGGGTATCGAAGATACCCCAATTAATGACAACTCATCTAGTGAACTAATCTTTTTCGACCCTCTTAGAGGAGGCAACTGGACAGCTATCACTAATCAACGGGATGACCTGGTCTCCTCAATGTAGCACCCAAAGGAAAGTTGTTCATTTAAACCATTTGGTTGTGAGGTCAGGTCTCCCTTTGCAGTATTTTCCTGTCCCAGTTGCCTCCTCTTTTCAACGGAGGAACAAGCTCAATGGACATGAACGTCATGCCCTCAATTTTGCCATTATGGCTAGCTTCTACATGTTTTGCCAGTGGGGTGTCCCTACCGTTTCTAATATCACCTAGATGTTCTCACACCCGTCTTCGAAATTCCCGGGTGGTTTTGCCTATATATTCTAGGCCGCAGTGACATGTTAGCTTGTAGATGACTCCCCTTGATCTACAATTGAGAAAGCACTTGATGGAATACATTTTGCCTGTTACATTACTGCAGAAGTCCCTACCCCTCATGATGAAGGGGCATGCAACGCACCCACTGCAACGAAAACAGCCAGCTAGTGGTTTAAGCAATGTAACCGTGTTGGCACCGGTTTTGCTAAAGTGACTATGCACCAAGCGATCCCGGAGGCTGCGACCCTTGCGATACGTAATTTGTGCATTTGGTGCAACAATTTGTTTGATGTCGGGATCCAAAAGAAGGATGCCCCAATGTTTTGAAATGACACTTCTCACTTCCCCTGCGGCACTATCATAGGTACCAATCAATCATATAGTGTTCTCCGCAGTCTTTGTTTTTTTGGGGTGCAGAAGTTCAGTTCGACTTTTAAGTCGGGCTCTTTGATAAGCTTGCTTAAGGACAGAGTCAGGATAACCCTTTTCCGTAAACCTAACTCGTAGGTCTTCTGCTTGTTGCTTGTAATTGTTCACAGTGGAGCAGTTTCTCCTCATCCTCAAATATTGCCCGGTGGGGATTCCCTTTTTGAGTGGGAGGGGATGGTGGCTATTCCAATTCAACAAGGAATTGGTAGATGTGGGTTTTCTGTAGGTTTTAGTCACCAATTCTCCCCGATTCCCTCTCATAATGACTATCCAAGAATGGGAGGGCATCTTTTTTCGTCTCTGAAGTGAATCGCAAGCCAACCTCATTGATATTAAGGATACCCACGAAATGATGCAAATCCTCAACCTCCCCCTTCCATAAAAGGAAAATATCATTGATGAATCTGACCCATGTGACCACATTCTCAGTTACATGGGCCAGAGGGTCACCAAAGACCATGGTCCTCTCCCATCAGCCCAGGAACAAGTTTGCATACAACGGGGCACATGGGCTCCCGATCGCTGTGTCCCTTTGCATATAGGTCCCCTGATGACCTGGCTGACTGCCAGTGAAACACGTCGGGACTATGTATTTGTTTGGTACTATATGATTTGTATGTCCTTGGATGTGTGATACCTTTGCATTTCTGACGAAGCTGGGCAGTCACTGTCATTGCCTGCAAGGGACACTAAGGGACATATAGTGAGGGTATCATCTTGAGTTAGAACCTAGGGATATACTAGGGGAAGAGACCCAGCATCTGTCTCCCTCTTTATCTGTATCGCTATGTTTCGTAAACTCACCCTCCCAGCAAGTGTTTACATTTCACACCTGCTTCTCTTCTCTACCTTTTTCATTTGGTGGTGTATGACTACTAATGTATGTAGTCTCTATTTAAATTATTGGGCCTACTATTTTAACCATTGACTGTTAAAAGTTATCTTTTAAGGCAACCCCACTTCTCAATTACACCTACTATGGACAGAGAGGACACCTTATCATGGGAACTGGCCATTGCTCCTGTAGAGACTTTAAGAGCGAGTGGACTGATGGGGCGCGGGAGCAACTCCTTGAGACAATCCTCCTCCAAATTGTGTGGAACTTTGACTATTGGTAAAAATAAGAAGTGGAGCTTATCTTCTGTGCCTTAATGCAAAATCTACAATAGGGCCCTCAACCACCATATAACATTTCACCCACTACAGCTGTGCCCCAGATCACAATAATAATGATATTGCTATGTAAACTATGTTTAGGATTATAGTGAATATCTAATGGAGTTATAGAAAAGGCAGAATCTAAATCCGGCCTCACACATTAGTCCTCTGTTGGCCAAACCCCCTGAGAATGGGTATGGGGAGCTTCTAACTCTCCCCTGACAGATGATGTCGGGGGTAAAAAGGATCAGGCAAAATTAATATTTTTGTCCGATCCTTTTGTTCTCTCTGGAGGTAAGCCACCAGCAGAAGTGTCTAGCAGCGGCATTCTCTGCTTTACAATAGATACACATACCTTATGTGTAAGGGTAAGTTGGGAGGGAGTCGGAAGAGATTGGGAGATGGGCAGCTTAAAGGGCATCTGTCAGCAGATTTGTACCTATGAAACTGCCTGACCTGTTGCATGTGCTATTGGGTTACAAAGGTGTAAAGGAGTTTATTTTTGGACCTCCGTGGTAACCTGGTTTATATTCTGCATTATAATACACATTATGGGAGTTATTTCAGCGACTGATCTCTTAAAGGGCATCTGTCAGCAGATTTGTACCTATGACACCGGCCGACCTGTTAAGGATCTGCACTTTGAGTGATTGGGCCATGCAGTGCAAACGTTATCACACCTAGTCTTGTTAATCAAAGTGCAGAGGACGTAGCAATTTCAGAGAGAGCATTGTCCCCATTGCTCCTAGAGGCTCATTTGCATATAGTAAAACATAATTTTTCCCAGCAGTGCGGGCACATATGAACATGGGACAACACAGATGCCTTCAGCTGCCAAGTGCACATGCAACAGGTCAGCTGGTATCATATGTACAAAACTGATGACAGATGCCCTTTAAGAGATCAGTCACTGAAATCACTCCTATAATGTGTAATATAATACAGAATATAAATCAGGTTATCACGGAGGTCCAATAATAAACTCCTTTACACCTCTGTACCCCCCGCCCCCAGTTCCCTCCAGAAATTACTTGTTAAAAAACAACCCTCTTCCATTAGTCACCTGATTATAACAATCGGCATGCACCCCCGGTATAGTGGAATATTTGAAGGGCAGTTAAAATGCTGATTACAGATTGTTACAGCAGAATAAAAACACATTGAGTTTTATTGCGTCGCTCGCTTCTATTTTTTTTCTCCCCCGTAAATATGTAATTCTTTTCAAACAGAGCCTTTAAATAAGAGCATTGTTGAAGTAAAGTGTCATTATTGGGAGGCTGGATTCATTTTTCACATGCCACTGCAGTAAGTGTAACACAAGCTGAAGTGGGGGAAGCATTGTCACCCACACAGAATATGTTTTCCCACAAAATCACCTCTTGCTAATCCCAGCGGGCCCGTTGGTGTAATTTATATTATGTTGAGATTCTGCATGCGTGCAAGATTGATTGTTCGCTTGTTTCTCCCTATGTAAAATATTTTTAGGGGATTTTTTTTTGCTTGCAATTCTTGAGGCATACTCGTTAACCTTTTCCTGGGTTTTGCTATGTGTATTTTGGAGCACTAGTTTACAGATGTAATGAGCTTTTGGCCTCTATGGACTTTTGCGGTTTCTTTGTTTTCAAATGGTAGTAGATTTTCTGAGGAGCTAATAGAACATTTGATAGAAAGATTAGAGCCCCACTATAAATGAGAACAAAGAGGTCCTGCAAAGAGCAGCTTCTGACCTGGAGGACCCAACGTGACCATGTAACTAATAGTTGCCGGGTCATTTGGGTGGGTAACATGTAATACCTCACTTTGCCAGCAATGGCCACTGTAGGAGAAATGTGTGGCCACCGAACACTTTTGTTGACCTACAAAGGGTTCTGATTTGAAAAAGGGGTTTTCCAGATGCCAAAAAATACAATATGGCCTCCATTAGATCTACCACCGGAATGTCACCTAGTTTTCTATAATTATAAAATATTAGCTACTGTATACATCACTGGGAGATGTATATCCCTGGATAGAAAAAGAGCGAGGCAGATAGTAGATTGCCGATCATAACACATCATAACCACTGGGTGGTCACAGATAGACACATATAGCATAATCAACTGTAACAGCAGTTGCTGTCCGCAGATGTTCCTCTACTTGCCGTTGAGGTCCTGGACTCTGTGTTCGGCGGTGATCAGCTGCCAGTTTTTCCCAATTCACTGCCACAGTCCTGGGCTCTGTCCTTGCAGGCAAAGTCTTTCCTGGAATCCGCTCCACCATTTCCTTCAAACCCTGAGCACAGCATAGTTTTCAGCCTGTTCCCTGCAGCACTTCCTTAAGGGCTGATGCACGTCACTTCCTGTGATTTATGGGTTTAGCACATGTGACCGTGCTGACCAATCCTAGCCCTCCTGCACCTATCTAAGTGGCTCAGCCCCCTTCCCAGATGCCTGAGCATCAAAGGTCCTTGTGTCCTGCAAAGGTTCCTGTTGTCTGTGTTTGTGTTCCTGAATACCAGACCCTTGCTTGTGTTTCTGGACTCTGCTACCTGTTTGATCCCTGCTTGCTTTTGCCTGTCTTTCCTGTTGCCTTCCCCTGTACCTATGTGACCTGCTTTGACCCATTGCTTGTTTGACTTCGCCTCTGCCTCATCCTTCAGTCCTGTTCTCTTGCTCCTGGTTATGACTCAGCCTACTGACTACCACTGTAACTCCGGTACATTGTACTGGTCTGCCAGAACTAGCTGCCTCATGTACCAATCCTCCTCAAGAGGTAGCGACCTGGTGTTCCCCTCGGGAAAGTCTATGCCAACCATCAGGGGTACTGTGAAGAACGAGGGGTTCACTTAGACAGCTCCCTTAGAGGAGGTTGGTCACGCGGCACAGTGGGGTCACATCTGCTGGTTCGTGACATCAACTTCCAATTAGTCAAATGTTTTTTTTTTGTTTTGTTTTTTAACTGGTTATCTCACCCCATTCATCTTGGGATATGTTGAACCAAAAGGGGAATGTAAGGAAGTATCTGTATACCCTTGGTGCAGTACATGCCATGTATGTACATGGTACCATATTTGCCTCTGAGTTTCTATAAACAACACTGGATACAACATAAGCTTCTGTGTGCTATATACACCATTTCATACAGTCACTTAGGTACTTTATCAGACTATGCATGCATCACTGAATACTGCATAGCATACTGAGAACTAAAATATATATGCACTGAATGCTACATACACCACTGGTTACTGTATAGAATATAGGGTACTATGTATGCATTGAATGTACTATACACAATTGGCTACTGTTGTGTTGCAAGGTTATTTTACATACTTTATTAGGTACTGATTGATTGTGTGGTGGTTAACTCATGGGACATGCACACTCCACACTGGACATCCTTAGGAGGAGGAAATGAAAGGTATAAACTTTTGTCAACAAAGAAAAATAACTGGAACTCTGCAGAGAACATCATCCAGGTAGGATGTTGTAGGTCACTATCTCTCTACCATATCACTATTAGTGTTAAGCGCAAATATTCGAATCGCAAATTTGAATCGCGAATATCGCCGCTTTGAAAATTTGCGAATATTTAGAATATAGCGCTATATTCGTATTCACGGATACCCTAATCGCGAATTTATCTCGAATATCGGTACTTAGCAACATCCCTAGCAACCAATAGGAAAGTTACCTATAGGAGTAGTGTTGATCGCAAATTTTCGTAACGCGAATTTTCCGATTGCCGATTTTCGCAATCAAGAAAATAATGACTGGAGATCACGAATTCTCGAATTCGTGAATATATGACAAATATTCGCCCAAATATTCGTGAAATATAGCAATTTTGAATATTGCCCCTGCCGCTCATCACTGATCACTATGGGGTATCAGCCATGTGCGTTCCCCACATATTGTATTGTGGAGGGCATATGATTGATTATTTTATACCTTTACTATTCTGTATGTGATTTTTATGTTTTACCTATATTTAATAACACTTAGTAAATAATTTTTATCACTTTGCCTGCTTTTACATTAGCGTTTTTTTTTCCGGCATAGAGTTCCGTCACAGAGGCTCTATACCGGAAAAGAACTGATCAGGCATATCCCCATGCATTCTGAATGGAGAGTAATCCGTTCAGGATGCATCAGGATGTCTTCATTTTGACTGATCAGGCAAAAGAGAAAACCGTAGCATGCTACTGTTTATCTCCGGCGAAAAAAACTGAAGACTTGCCTGAATGCCGCATCCGCCATTTTTTTCCATAGGAATGTATTAGTGCCGGATCAGGCATTCAAAATACCAGAATGCCGGATCCGTCCTTCCGGTCTGCGCATGCGCAGACCTTTAAAAATGAGGGAAAAAAAATACGGATCCGTTTTGCCTGATGACACCGGAAATCTGGTATTGCAATGAGTTTTTGTGACTGATCAGGCATTTTTCAGACTGATCAGAATCCTGATCAGTCTGAAAAATGCCTGATCAGTCAGATAAAATGACATCCGTTTGCATACAGTTTGCCTGATCAGGCAGTCAGTTCAGGCAACGGAACTGCCTGCCGGAATCAAACTACGCAAGTGCGAAAGTACCCTTAGGGCTCTTTCACACTTGCGTTCTTGTCTTCCGGCATAGAGTTCCGTCGTCGGGGCTCTATGCCGGAAGAATACTGATCAGGATTATCCTAATGCATTCTGAATGGAGTGAAATCCGTTCAGGATGCATCAGGATGTCTTCCGTTCCGGTACGGAACGTTTTTTGGCCAAAAATCCGGAACACTTGCCGCAAGGCCGGATCCGGAATGAATGCCCATTGAAAGGCATTCATCCGGATCCGGCCTTAAGCTAAACGTCGTTTCGGCGCATTGCCGGATGCGACGTTTAGCTTTTTCTCAATGGTTACCATGGCTGCCAGGACGCTACAGTCCTGGCAGCCATGGTAAAGTGTAGTGGGGAGCGGGGAGCAGCATACTTACCATCCGTGCGGCTCCCGGGGCGCTCCAGAGTGACGTCAGGGCGCCCCAAGCGCATGGATCACGTGATCGCATGGATCACATGATCCATGCGAATGGGGCGCTCTGACGTCATTCTGGAGCGCCCCGGGAGCCGCACGGACTGTAAGTATACCGCTCCCCCGCTCCTACTATGGCAACCAGGACTTTAATAGCGTCCTGGGTGCCATAGTAACACTGAAAGCATTTTGAAGATGGATCCGTCTTCAAATGCTTTCAGTTCACTTGCGTTATTCCGGATCCGGCGTGTAAATCCGGCAAGTGGAGTACACGCCGGATCCGGACAACGCAAGTGTGAAAGAGGCCTTAGGCTTATTTATTCTCAAATTTTCAAATTCACATTAAAAGAACTCTATATTCTATATAGTATCCAGTGGTGTATAGCGCATTTATTGCATATATAGCATCCTATATTCTATACCAGGGGATGGCAACCTGCGGCACTCCAGCTGTTGTGAAACTAGAATTCCCAGAATGCTCCATTTATTTCTATGAGAGTTCTGAAAAGAGCAAAGCAAGTATGCATGCTGGGAGTTGTAGTTTTACAATAGCTGGAGTGCAGCAGGTATAGAATATAGGGTGCTATGTATGCAATAAATGTACTATACACCACTGGATACTATATAGAATATAGGGTACTATATATGCAATAAATGTACTATACACCACTGGATACTATATAGAATATAGGGTACTATATATGCAATACATGACTTATAGACCACTGGGTTCTGTACTGTGTATGCTACTAACGGTGTTTGCAAAATAAAGTGTAAAACATGATTCTATGCTGTCCTAACTCCTCTCCTGAAGCAGGTTAATCACCTCCATAAGGTCCTTGACCTTGTGTTCATTGTGCTAAATGGATTTTGCTGACAGAGGCGTGAATCACCAGTATTTAATGCTTGTACACATCATTTCAATAGAGAAAGCCTGTCAGATGACCAGCGAAATGTCTTACAGACCGATCACTACTAAAATAGATGACCTGGACGAATAAGAACCTTCACAAAACTTTCCGTCCTCATAATTCCATTTTTTTTAAATAATAATTTTGCAAAAGGAAAACTGTTTGCCTAAAACGTAAATTCAGTGACTCTCTCAAAGATTAATAGACGTAAAAGTAAAAATACACAAGAAAAAAAAAACAACTAAATGTGTCTGTTATCTGAGAAGCTACAAGACAAAGCAGAAAGGATTAAAACCTGCAAGAAAAGTATTATTCCAAGCAGAAAATCACAGCGTAAAGATACACACTGCTCCACCGTCCTGGCCCTTTATATTCCCGATATGAGCTGCTGCAACACAAAGACACCATTACATGAAAACATTCCTAGGTATTATAATCTCCAGCATAAAACATTAAGCAGAGGTGACTGCAGCAAGATAACAGGAAAGCAGCAATGTCAGCAGAACGAAAACAGAGCATGGAGACATTAAGTATATGTCTGATTATACCGCCACACAACAAGAACAAAACGGAATTTATATGACATGAAACTAAATGTCACTGAAATATACAAACACTCAGTAATAGTAACAATAGAAATGTAATAACAACATAGGCACATAGGAGCAATTTATATTATTGTACATAGGGCCAGAATTATGTCAGTTATATTATTTTACATAGGGGCAGTATTATAGTAGTTATATTCTTGTACATAGGAGCAGTATTATAGTAGTTATATACTTGTACATAGGAGCAGTATTATAGCAGTTATATTTGTGTACATAGGAGCAGTATTATAGTAGTTATATTCTTGTACATAGGAGCAGTATTATAGTAGTTATATTCTTGTACATAGGAGCAGTATTATAGTAGTTATATTCTTGTACATAGAAGCAGTATTATAGTAGTTATATTCTTGTACATAGGAGCAGTATTATAGCAGTTATATTCTTGTACATAGGAGGCAGTATTATAGTAGTTATATTCTTGTACATAGAAGGCAGTATTATAGTAGTTATATTCTTGTACATAGGAGGCAGTATTATAGTAGTTATATTCTTGCACATAGGAGCAGTATTATAGCAGTTATATTCTTGTACATAGCAGGTAGTATTATAGTAGTTATATTCTTGTACATATGAGGCAGTATTATTGTAGTTATATTCTTGTACATAGGAGCAGTATTATAGTAGTTATATTCTTGTACATATGAGGCAGTATTATTGTAGTTATATTCTTGTACATATGAGGCAGCATTATAGCAGTTATATTCTACTACATAGGAGCAGTATTATAGTAGTTATATTCTTGTACATATGAGGCAGTATTATTGTAGTTATATTCTTGTACATATGAGGCAGCATTATAGCAGTTATATTCTACTACATAGGAGCAGTATTATAGTAGTTATATTCTTGTACATAGGAGCAGTATTATAGCAGATATATTCTTGTTCATAGGAGACAGTATTATAGTAGTTATATTCTTGTACATAGGAGCAGTATTATAGTAGTTATATTCTTGTACATAGGAGGCAGTATTATAGTAGTTATATTCTTGTACATAGGAGGCAGTATTATAGTAGTTATATTCTTGTACACAGGAGCAGTATTATAG
Source organism: Bufo gargarizans (assembly GCF_014858855.1). Classification (NCBI taxonomy): domain Eukaryota; kingdom Metazoa; phylum Chordata; class Amphibia; order Anura; family Bufonidae; genus Bufo; species Bufo gargarizans. Next base: position 12,288,477 of record NC_058090.1, on the reverse strand, counting down.
TAGTTATATTCTTGTACATAGGAGGCAGTATTATAGTAGTTATATTCTTGTACATAGGAGCGGTATTATAGTAGTTATGTTCTTGTACATAGGAGCAGTATTATAGTAGTTATATTCTTGTACATAGGAGCAGTATTATAGTAGTTATATTCTTGGACATAGGAGCAGTATTATAGTAGTTATATTCTTGTACATATGAGGCAGTATTATAGTAGTTATATTCTTGTACATAGGAGGCAGTATTATAGTAGTTATATTCTTGTACATAGGAGCAGTATTATAGTAGTTATATTCTTGTACACAGGAGCAGTATTATAGTAGTTATATTTCTGTACATAGGAGCAGTATTATAGTAGTTATATTCTTGTACATAGGGGCAGTATTATAGTAGTTATATTCCTGTACATAGGAGCAGTATTATAGTAGTTATATTCTTGTACATAGGAGCAGTATTATAGTAGTTATATTCTTGTACATAGGAGCAGTATTATAGTAGTTATATTCTTGGACATAGGAGCAGTATTATAGTAGTTATATTCTTGTACATATGAGGCAGTATTTTAGTAGTTAATTTTTTTTAAATAGGAGCAGTATTATAGTAGTTATATTCTTGTACATAGGAGCAGTATTATAGTAGTTATATTCTTGTAGATAGGATAAGTATTATAGTAGTTATATCCTTGTACATAGGAGCAGTATTATAGTAGTTATATTCTTGTACATAGAAGGTAGTATTATAGTAGTTATATACTTGTACATTCTGAGGTCAAATGCCCGAGAGAGTTGTCAGACAAGCTAGATCAAAAACCAGGTAATGAACAATATCAAAAAGTCAGCAAGCAGAGGCAGAGAACACAAATTCACAGGCACAGGCTAATGCAAGCGCCTGGTTTAAGTAGCCCACCGGCTGGGATCACATGCTGGCTTATCCACCATTGACCCTGGTCTCCTAAATACTAATAGGCCAGATTGTTTTCCTCTTCTTGACAGCAACGGCCAGGGAGACCATGTCATCAGTATAATTGACGGTTCCTTTTAAAATATAATGTGCACAAGTTTCCAAGTTCATAAGTTGCAGCCACAGAATATGGGTGCCTAGATGTGGTTGGGTGGCACTTTAGCTCAGTTAGTTCAGTTTTTTTTTAATACTAGATACCAAAGAAATGCTAAAATACATAATAGTATAATTTAGTAAAGTGAAATAAGCAAAGATGAGACTACTGGTAACCGATTTAATAGAGGGAACGCTGTAAATAGCATAGTGTGTCACTACATGCATAAATCCTGGTTTATTTTATGCCAGCAGGATGTGCTCCATATGAATAAACACATACAGAAAAATCAATCAAGCATAGTGTATCATAACTGCAGATTTCCCCTAAGTTTTGATTTTTTTCTATTTTCGGGGCCCTTGCTGTAGGCATAAAGCAGAACATTCATATAGATTATCACACAGTTGGAAAAGTGTTAGGTGAAAAGTGTCCTTAGTCAACAAGATCTAGTTAGAGAAGGAATCCACAGTTGAGATGTGTTAGAGGAATAGAAAGTGATACAGTTGGAGATGAGAAGAAATACAAGGAAAGAGCAGTGATAAGAATAACTGTTGATGACTTGTTTACGCTGCTGGTCTTCAACTGCAATAATGTAAAATCTGATATTTTTGTTGTTACTTTCACTTAAAGGGGTTTTATAATTAACGGTGCCACCCTCTTCAGTAGGCTGTGTCTCATATTAAGTAAATTATTTCAGCTGAAATACCAGGCACAATCTACATATAGTAATGGCACAATTTCTGGAATCGAACAGACTCTTTTTTTTTTTTTTAATGTAATCCTTTTAATTGTCAACTTTTTTTCACTAGTTTTTACATAACTGATTGTTTTTGTAATTTTTTTTATTATTATTATTATTATTATTATTATTTTCATAGTTTCTGTGCACCTTGTAATATGCAATCCAATTTTCCTGTATCACATATACTCACTGGTTAATTTCAGAGGAAACCAACTATGTGCGTGACCACCATGGTTCTAAGCATAGCAGCTACTATAAGGCCCATTGCCTCAACACATACTGGAAAATCAGTAAGACTGATATAAAAAACAAAGGTCTGTCTGTAGGTGCAAATTCACCTAAATACTAATTTTGCCTTGCTTCCCAATCTAGTTTTCGCTGTTGCCTAGCCTTGTATAGTTGATTAGGGTGGAATGCTGATTATTGAGTCTATTTATACACAGGCCTCATTTCAGTCTGGTTTCCAGGTTTAATATTTGCCATGTGCTTTTCCTCTCAGTTTCTGTTATTGTTTTGTGTGTTTGCTGAGTTTGGATTTTGTTTGTTGCTGTGCTGTTGTTTTGTCCTGTCTGGGAAGAATTCAGAAACGGTTATTAATCTGCCATCTACCAGATATTTGCTATCCACTCCATTGCTTGATCATCTCCTCCTTTCAGGACCTTCAGCAATCAGTTCATTCTTTCACCAGGAAGTTTCTTTTAGTGTCATGTTTTCTGCCTGTTTGGATATGTGCTTCATTTATGTGGTATTTGAGACCACTCAGTTGCTGTGTAGTTTAGTCCTACTGTAAGTCCTGGGGGTATCTGAGTACCAAGAGCAACAGGAAAGGTGATAGTAATGGTGAAGTCAATTTCTGTGGTCTTGTACACAACCAGTGTCATTACAGAGATAATGAGAAAAAAAAGACCATAATAAAAAAGATATTTAAAATCTTTACAATATTTGCTAATAATGATCATTATGTACCAGGGCCTCCTATTACAATGGGGCCCAATGACTACTTATGAGGCCACTAACATAATCATTTTTTAAGTGTATGAAGAAACTACTGATCCCAAGAAATCCCTAGTGCTTTACTTTTTATACTTTTCTTGGGCATATATTGTCAGAAACAGTACAGTGGTCTCCATAGTATCATCAAAATATATAGTCATGGTCACATATACCACTGAGGCACTGCATCTTGATAAACATTGAAGTGGCTGCAGTGCCCCAGTAAAAGTAATTTTCAAGATGCTGTGCCCAAATGGGATGCCCCTTCTGGAGTTCTAGTGCCATGCATGCTCAGTAGGTTCCACACCCTCTTGCAACCCTAGCTTTCCTTTTGGAGAAGCTAAATCTCAACTGACACTTTCTTGCACACTGGGGTGACAGTCGAGGGGGAAACCTGGACTATGATGGGCTCTGCACAAGCTTTGGCAAAGAGAGGCAATAAATACTGACTATTACGTTGTCTCTAGTCCAGACAGTTGGGGAAAGGACCATGTGTCTTTTTGCAGATGGTTTGTGATGGACCTCATCCTTGTTCTTGTTTTTGCAGCTCATGGGTGGAAAATATTGGTGTTTGGTTGGTCAGAGAGCCCATCTCATTAGTATCAGGCATGGTTGCATATATGTCACGATCAGTGTGGGGGGGGGGGGAACCTCCACACTGAACACAGTAGGGAAGGGGAACAGTAACTGGGCCTGGAAACTAGCGAAGGAACAGGTCACCTCCTAAACAACCCTAATGCGGGCCCTAACTACCTATCAACCTGAATAGACCTTGAAGGTAGGAATATTCATATGCAGTATACCTAGGCCCTATTTTCTTATAAGACCCTGGAATAAGGTTAGGACCAGAGACAACCCATTCCTCCCAAAATGGACGAATGTAAGTCTCTGTCTCAGGCCCAGATACAAACAACAGGGAATATAACAAACACAAACAAACGCGACACTTAACTTCTGTAAAGATGGACGAGCATAAACACCGGAGACGACTTCATACCAGCTCAGCCAAACCCAAATTAAGCTATCTACCGCATAGTCAGAAGGGTGGGGTCAGACTATAAAGGGTAGAATTGATGACCACTGAGCAACAGCTGAGAAAAGGGAACTGGTCATTAACCCTATCAACACTGAATCAAGAAAAATCAAGGAGGCTGTTAGATTCCTCCACGCTCAGCCAGTCTCCTTGATCTCCAGACATCAGTCACCTGAGGGACCGTGACAATATATAATTGAGCCACTGTGCTTTAGTAATTATTAGAGAGGCTCCTGTGCTCCAATAGGTATACTTTTCAGGATGCTGTTCCCTTATGGCACTGGTGGCGAACCTATGGCACTGGTGCCAGAGGCGGCACTCAGAGGCCTCTCTGTGGGCACCCGCACCCTGGAAAAAGTCTATGGTGTACCAATATGCCATTCATCACCGCAGGGCGCACTATGAACGGCACAGGCAGTGCACTGAATGTAGGCAGCTAAATGATAAAGTACATGGAAGATATACTATATTGGACTGTAGTATTCAGGTTTAATTGCCACTTTGCCGCGTTGGCACTTTGCGATAAAGTTGTGGGATTTTGGGTTACACTTTTGGCACTCGGCCTGTAAAAACTTCACCATCACTGCCTTATGGGATGTCTCTCTTTGAGGTCTAGTGTTGTGTGTTGAGAGCAGGTTCTTCACTCCCTTACAAAAGCTTGGCTATGGCTCTTTTTGGATAATAGGGTAACAGCCCAAGTGGAAACCAAAAGTAGGATGGATTCACCAAAAGCTTTGGTAAAGGAATACCATATATCTCTGACCCTTGCCGGGTCTTCTATCTCAGAGAGTTGGAGAAAGGACCATTGATCCTTTTGCAGAGGGCTTGTGATGGACCACATCCATATTCTTGATTTTGTAGCACATGGGTGGACCTTGGTGGAGAAAACATTTCATAATAGAGCATTATGGGAAATAACTATTTGTATTGTATAATTTCCCAGTTTCCTTTTAGGGGTCAGACTTTATTAGCAGTCCTCTGGTTTCTTAGATAAATGACTTTCAAGCACTTCTTGCCGAGTTGTTATACCTTGCGGTTTAATGCATTCCGTTTGTTGGTCTGTGTTTTGACCTTGGAGTTTGGAAGAAGAAAGGTTGAAGGTCAATGTAATTAGAATGACAGATTTGTTACTCTATTACAACCACTAAACCATTACAGTGACCTCATACAAAGGTGGAATGTCCAATTTTCTGTACTACATAAATATATTGCTGACATCTTGACCTATGAAATGACTCCCCATAACCGTTTCCTTTTTTCCTATAATGAGAGCATTTTGTGCTGAACCTTACGCCTCCTCTTCTAGGCTTTTATAGCCCTATAATTAAAAGGAATCGGGACAAACATATTTGCATAATCAATGCACATCGTTCACCTCCGTCAGGAGATTTGGTGGATTCACATTGTGCCGCACTGTATCTGACTTTCTTTATCAGCCGTGTTCATTACCACAATCTGCAGTCGATGAACATTAAGAGCCGCAGCACTGAAAAAAGAGACAAAGAGCTTCTAATAAAAATAATTATATCGTCAGTGGCTGTCAGCCAACATCTATTCATTCCAACTCCTCCATATACAGGCATCCCTGGCTTGGCCGTGCATGCATATGTTTTCAATTGCGGGGGATAAGTCATTGTCAGACGTTTCTGGCTGCTGCTTATCTCCTGTGGAACAAAGGGTTGGGCATGTTAACTTTCAACATCAGCCATCAGGGGAAATATGTATTGTGAGATGCCACCTAATTTGGTGGGATTTAGATGACGTTCCTCTCATTTGTATGAGGTGAAGCACATTGGACTGGTGGGTAGAATGAATGACATCATTCCTTTGTGCCTCCAGATTCTGTCCTGTTATTTGGCCTTTGGTACCCTTTGGCACTAGGATCTATCTATCTATCTATCTATCCATCCATCTATTCCCTCAGGGACAGAATTACCACTGTAGCAACCATAGCAGCTACTACGGGGCCCTCTGTTGCAGCGGGCCCCAGACCATAATGGATGAAGGACACAACAGCCAGATTATGGCCTAGACCTCATTCCCCAACCCATGCTCTACACAGTGAAGTCATCACACTCACTGGGCTAAGTAGGAGAGCCCACAAGCTGGGGATCATCCCCCAGCCTATCCCCGTCCTGTATGCTCTTCTGTTCAGCTCATCAAATGCAATGACCTCATTGCATCGTGCCTGCTGTTTGGAAGAGCATGATATGCTCTTTTCATTGGTGGAACAGGGCTGGGTGAGTATTACTATTTTTCTTAATAGTACAAAGGTATCATTACTATAAAGGGGACACTAAGGGAGCACACAGTAGCCATTGGTATCCCGTAAAGTAAACTCTTGACTCCTCCTGTACAACACTAGTAGGCATTTTTATTTTCACATACAGTCAGGTATACCCAGGCTACTATGCCTTAGGCTACAGCCACACGGAGCGGCTGTGCTGAGGGCAGGTTGTAGCCATTCTGAGGTAAAGAACCATGTGCAAATTGGCCCACAGCTGCCTTTTATAATAATAAGATCATACTGTATAGTCCGTCTTCATTGTTTAATGGCTGCACGGCACCTTTAAACAGGAGCTGTTGCTGGTACGGGGTTTGGCTGGTTAGGTTGGGGGGACAATATGCATATTATTGCTGTTCTGGCCTGCAATCTCCTGCAGGTTATTTGACAGTAAACACTGAATATTAATCAGCTCTGGCATACCCACTTCTCCAACCCCAGCGCTCTCCTGCACTACACGTGGGAACCCTTCTTCTGCCATCTGCTTTTCCTCCTTTTCCACATCATCTAATATCGATGAGAATATGTCATCAGAAACATCCAGCTTCTCCTCTCTCTGCTTCTTCCTGACTTTTCTAGGACATGGATACTTTGAAGGACGATTTGGAAGAAGTAAATCCAGCAAAAGATGATGATGGTCATCATTTAGCTCTGGCACCCCTAAGGGGTGCAGACTGGATGGTATTGGTTGGCACGCTGGCAGTGAAATAATAAAGGCTTCCATCTTATTGGCATTGAATTACATATCTTAGTTTACGGCTGATGTAGGAATAAGTAAATGTAGGAATAAATACATGAAACTGACTCAAAATAAGTCTCCCTCCAGTCTCCCTACAATCTCCCTGCAGCCTCCCTGCATTCTCCCTGCATTGTTCTTGCACTTTCCCTGCATTCTCCCTCTCTAATATTCTTCTATTAATCATTTTCAGCAACACTGTCCCTAGCGCATGAGCGTTTGCCACGTCTCTCCCTATGCTCAGCTCACAGGATAATGGCGGAGACCGGCGGGATGAGGACTTTATAGGCCTGTGACATCACAGGGGATGGCTACCTGAAGATTGGTTGGCTGCACAGCATTATGGATGATCTCAAGTTCCCGGGCTTCTTACTTTCACGTAGTAACGTGCAGCCGCCATTTTAGGAAAAACTCATTTGTTACCACAAAGCGCGAGAAAATTCATATTCGTTGCAAATTCAATCTGTGATTGGGACAAATATTTGACAAAAGATGAAATCTAAAAGGGAGTGAATACTTTTAACAGAAAGAAACCTTGAATATTGCAAAAGTCTTTTTTGTGGTCAATATGAATAATAATTTTGAATTTCAAAACATAGAATCTTTTTATTGACTCAGAAGCGATGACACTTCAGACATACGGCACGCTCCTCCCCGGTGGGCTAATTATCTGCTGTCCTAGGACTCATACAAGCACCTATAGTGCTGTAATCCTGTACCCGTCTATTAGTTATATTAAACTTGCAGGTTTTGCTCATTAGTGTCACTTTCTTTAGATCTCGTCCCTGCTATTTTGCCAGGAACGATGCTGGGAATGTTTCACGACTGTATATCCAGTGTAATTATACCACCAAGCATTAAAAGAACATTGATTAGTTGTATTCGCCACTGAACTGTTGTAATTTACCAGATGGAAACTCAGTGTCTCACGCTGACTATTGCTGTGTGCACATGCTGTAGCTTATCCCTGTAATAATGTCCAATATGGAAATAGTCGGGAAATATTAACCTTTTCTTTCCATAATATTTATTTAAAAATAAAGATGCAGAGTTAAATCTTAAACTCAAATACATAATAATACCCAGTGAGTACATCAGTAGGTCAAATTATAATTTATCACATAAAAATTTAGTATTTTTGCATATTTTCACATTAAATTTATGAATTTTACACTCAAAATACAAGGTTTGAACATATGGTGTGGTGTTTAGGCGATATATTTCCTTGAACTACATTTTGCTACTTCAAAACTCTGAAGCTCCACTAAGTGAAATTCATTGCTACAGTTTTCCTTTTCACCCAGGTCTGCATCATCTGCATTTTTTTATTTATTATTTTTTTTAAGGTTGACTTTTGTTTAGCAGCAATATTCAGGTGAAACTCGAAAAATTTGAATATCGTGCAAAAGTCCATTTATTTCAGTAATGCAAAATAAAAGGAATTGCATTAATGCAGCTTAAAATTAGAATTTTGTGAAAAGGTTCATTATTCTAGGCTCAAAGTGTCACACTCTAGTCAGCTAATTAATCCATACCCCCTGAGCAAAGGGTACCTTTGAGACTTTGGGATTTCATAAGCTGTAAGCCATAATCATCCAAATTATAACAAAAAAAAGGCTTGAAATATCTCACTTTGCCTGTAATGAGTCTCATATGTTAGTTTCACCTTTTAAGTTGCATTACTGAAATAAATGAACTTTGCACAATATTCAAATTTTTTGAGTTTCACCTGTAGTAGTCTACTTTGGTTAGCTGTGGGTGTCATGGGTGTCAATGTTTGCTTATAGTATATTGAATAGGGTATAAATGTCATAAACTCACCTGTCCGGGCTCCAGTGGCTTCGGAGCGCCCGGGAGAGGCGCACTACTACAGCCATGCTTTCACGATCAGTGTTGGGGGGGAAAACTCCACACTGAACACAGGAGGGAAGGGGAACAGTAACTGGGCCTGGAAACTAGGGAAGAAACAGGTCACCTCCTAAACAAACCTAATCCGGGCCCTAACTACCTATCAATATGAATAGACCGTGAAGGTAGGAATAATTATATGCAGGATACCTAGGCCCTATTTTCCTATTAGGCCCTGGAATAAGGTTAGGACCAGAGACAACCCATTCCTCCCCAGATGGACGAATGGAAGTCTCTGTCTCAAGCCCAGATACAAACAGCAGGGAATATAACAAACACAAACAAACGCGACACTTAACTACTGCAGAGACGGACGAGCAGGAACACCAGAGACGACCTCACACCAGCTCAGCCAAACCCAAATGAAGCTATCTACTGCATAATTATAAGGGTGGGGTCAGACTATAAGGCCTCATGCACACGGCCGCAGTTTTGGCGTCTCGGATGCGGACGCATTCACTTTAATGGGCCGCAAAAGATGCGGAGAGCACACGGAGTGTTGCTCAGTTCCGTGGCCCGGCAAAAAAATATAACCTGTCCTATTCTTGTCCACGCTTTGTGGACAGGACTAGGCAGTTATATTAAAGGCTGTCAATGGCTTAGGTAGGTTTAGCGTAGTACCCGCCTGACCTGAGACTTCCTTGGCGCTTGGTAGGCAGGCACAGATGTGTTTTGATCAAAATATATTGGCTAAGTGTCTCAGATTTTATCATATCAGAGTGAGGACTTTGTCCATATATAATACTTGCATCTACTTTATTAAGTGCATTATTACCTTATTTCTGTGATTTTTTTTGTAGAAGTGATGACCACTGAGCAACAGCTGAGAAAAGGCAAGTGGTTATTAACCCTATCAACACTGAATCAAGAGAAATCAAGAAGGCTGTTAGATTCCTCCACTCCCAGCCAGTCTCCTTGATTTCCTGAGGGACGGTGACACATGCCCTCTGGTGATGCGATAGCATCCTTAGCAACAAGATGAAATACCCTGTTTTTGTGTTTTTTTGTCCCTTGTTTTTTGTCTGTCTCTGCACCTTAGTAGTATAGGGACTGTCAACCAGTTGCGGTCTAGCTACCTAGGGCTTGAACTGCAAGTAGGTATGGAAAGCGGGCTAGGTGCTAGGACAGGGTTCACTGTCCGTGTCTGTCCCTACCCACAGATTAGATTACAATTAACAGGCAATAAAATATTACCAGGAATGTCAACTTGGTCACAACAATGAATGCAGAAAATACACAAAAATATTCCCTACCTCAGGTCTCATTTGATCCGTTTCTATGTCTCATGTACAATTAGAGATGTCGCGAGCATAAAATTTTCCGTTCGTGAACGGCAAACGCGAATTTCCGCAAATGTTCGCGAACGTGCAAACCGGGCGAACCGCCATAGACTTCAATAGACAAGCAAATTTTAAAACCCAAAGGGACTCTTTCTGGCCACAATAGGAAAAGTTGTTTCAAGGGGACTAACACCTGGACTGTGGCATGCCGGAGGGGGATCCATGGCAAAACTCCCATGGAAAATTACGTAGTTGACGCAGAGTGTGTAAGTTGAATTCGCAATGCGATTAGTATAAACTGCATTAATCGCAATGCTATTACAACTTAGATCTGAGTTCCTAATGGTTGTATTGCTAGAATCGCATATGTTCGCCCGCCGCGGCGAACGTGAACAAGCTATGTTCGCCGGGAACTGTTCCCATCTCTAGTTACAATTAAAAGTGTGAGAATTAGGGTATAAAGCATTTTTCTATATGCATGTCAGGAAAACCACTCTACCCTTCACTCATTCTCTGAAAACTCATATCACACCCGTCTTTCCCTGTAAAGAGCGCTCCCCCAGTGCTTTGTCTGCACTAGGACCTTTTTAACTTCCATAAGTACATATGGGAGTGTGATTTACTTGACCACTTTATTCTGTCTATGTAATTTACAGATGGTACAAGAATAACAGCAGTGATCAGATTATGATATTTTTCAGTGTATGGACTAAATTTAGCCACACCCCAAAAAAATATGTCAGTAAGGGTACCTCCCCTCTGTACCCTTACTGAAGGCTAATAGCAATTCATTTATAACTTCTAGTAGAAATAATAAAGGAACAGCACAACATACAGACATGAGAATAGATGCTCCAGAATTGTTATTACATGGGGAATGCATGAAGCTATTAAAACACGCATGTCAAGAGCGGTGACAGGTCCTCTTTAAACCCTCCATTTGCTTTGGATCTGGTCATTTCCGTTATTTCCCAACTCCTGGCTTTTTAAAAACATGTCCATGTCCTAATTTGCTTTGAAAGCAGCCTAATACATTTAGACATTTCTTTTGCATTTTACATCCCATATTTTTTTTTCTGCTACCAAATATCATAATATGCCTGTATCTGATCAGAGGCCATATGTATAACAGACAGTGGTCTAATGCTTTTAGATAGATCTGAAGCGATTCGTCTCTTCATAGCCGTATATGTATAAAGAGCTCTTTATCCTCGGCAGAATGTATTGAGCTATTCGTCATTGGATGTCCATACACTTTATTACTTATTAAGACAAACGAATCCATTCATTGAAATTAAATTAACAAAGCATTAAACACATGCAGATGCGGCTGCGCTAATATTTCCATTTCTCTTGACAAGACGATTTGTCTCTTTGCGGTTCTGCTAATGATATATGAAGGAAGAAAGCTCTGGGCCACTCAAGCTTTCCCACAGTTATATCAGGTGCTTGATGGGAGTTGTAGTCTCACAACGCTTGGGGAATCCCAGTGTGCAAACCATGGCCCTAATATAATAGTAACATTTAGGTTCTAGAGTATATTCCTCCAGAATGTTTGGGTATGGACACACGTTGCGGCAGTGGTACATGGCTGACCCCCAACCGGGCTGAAGTGGCCAATGGACGCATGATTTTGAAGGCAATTACCTAGACAATTGTGTAGCCACTGACCAACAGGGGTGGCCAAGGTTTCGACCACGTTTGGTTTCCTCAAAATGTGCCTGCCTCCTTATACATGTGTCAAGGAACCATGAACCAGACGTACAACAAGAGATACGTGGAAATAAGAAGGCTTTATTGAAAATAAAGCTGTAAGGCAAAAGTCCAAGCGGATGGCTAAACCGAAGCAGGGTCTTGCGGAGCCAGAAGTCGGGAACCAGAAGGGTAGTCAGACGAAGCCAGGATCAGGAACCAGCAGGGTAGTCAGACGAGGCCTGGATCAGGAACCAGCAGGGTAGTCAGACGAAGCCAGGATCAGGAACCAGCAGGGTAGTCAGACGAAGCCAAGATCAGGAACCAGAAGGGTAGTCAGACGAAGCCAGGATCAGGAACCAGAAGCAGCAGCAGTCTTAGAAGCATGTGAACACAGGAGGACCAAGCAGGGAACTGAAGCCACAGACCTCCTATATATATGAGCTAGGCATCCAGCTCCTCCCAGTGGGAAGGAGAAGCCGCAGGGTGGGAGGCTACAAGAAACCCAGAAACCAAGATGGCCGCCAGCACATGTCAAACGAAGGAGGACAGCAAGAAGGTAAGACCATGACAGTACCTCCCCCTCAAGGGCCCATCCTCCGCGGAGTAAAGAACGGATTCTGAGGGAAGCGTGCGTGGAAGGCTCGGAGCAAGGCAGGAGCATGGACATCTGCGGAGGGAACCCAGGAACGCTCCTCTGGACCATAACCACGCCAATGGACCAAAAACTGCACCCGACCGCGGACCAGGCGTGAGTCCAGGATATTGCTCACCTCATACTCCTCACGATTGCCCACTTGGACCGGACGAGGCCGAGGAACCGAGGAAGTGAAACGATTACACACCAGTGGCTTCAACAGGGAGACATGAAACACGTTGGAGATCCGCATGCCAGGAGGAAGCGCGAGGGCATAGGCTACCGGGTTTACCCTGCGAAGCACTCGGAAGGGACCAACAAAGCGAGGCGCCAGCTTGGGAGTGGGCACTCGAAGGTTGAGGTTGCGGGTGGACAACCATACGCGGTCTCCGACCTGGTAGGAAGGAGCGGGCGCTCGTCTGCGATCAGCCTGGAGTCTCTGGCGCTGCGCAGAGACCTCAAGGGACCTCTGGATCTGGACCCAAGAAGCACGTAGGACGGAAAGGTGATCCTCCACAGCCGGAATATCCTGGGGAGAGAATACCTCCGGTAACACGGCAGGTTGAAACCCATAATTGGCCATGAAGGGAGACGTCCCAGAGGAAGAGTTCACCGCCGTGTTCCTGGCAAACTCAGCCCAAGGCAGGAGGTCAACCCAATTGTCTTGGTGATCGGAGACATAGCAACGAAGGAATTGCTCCAAGGCCTGATTGGATCGTTCTGCGGCCCCATTGGACTGAGGGTGGTAGGCCGAGGAGAAGGAGAGATGAATCCCCAACTGGGAGCAAAAGGCGCGCCAGAACCTGGACACAAACTGACTCCCCCGATCCGACACAATCTCCTTGGGCAAACCGTGCAACCGGAAGACCTCCCTGGCAAAAATCGAGGCCAACTCTTGTGCAGAGGGTAACTTCTTGAGAGGAACACAGTGGCACATTTTGGAAAACCGATCCACAATCATGAGAATGACCGTATGGCCTCGGGATGCAGGGAGGTCCACAATGAAATCCATCCCCAGGTGTGACCAAGGACGCTCCCCGGTGGCTATGGGTTGCAAAAGGCCCAACGGAAGGTGCCGAGGGGACTTACTCTGGGCACAAACGGAGCATGCCGCTACATATGCGGCGATGTCGGAACGTAGAGAAGGCCACCAGAACAGACGTGAAACAGCCCAGGACAGCTGATTCTTTCCAGGATGCCCCGCGGCCTTGGAGTTATGGTAGGTTCGCAACAACCGAGTGCGCAACTCCTCAGGCACAAAACATCTGCCGTTGGGTCTCCCAGAGGGAGCACCAGATTGAGCCGCCAAAATCTGCTCACCCAGGGGAGAGGTCAGGCTGGTGCGAATAGCGGCCAGGATCTGATTCGGAGGTATGACCGAAGTCGGAATCGACTCCTCCCCAGACAGCTCGGAGTACTGCCGTGATAAGGCATCCGCTCTGATGTTCTTGGAACCGGGTAGGTAGGAGACCACGTAATTAAAACGTGACAAGAACAGAGCCCATCTGGCCTGACGTGGTGTCAATCTCTTGGCCTCAGAGAGGTAGGTCAGATTCTTGTGGTCCGTCAGGATGAGAACCGGAACCACCGAGCCCTCGAGCAAGTGCCTCCATTCTTTAAGGGCCTGCACGATGGCCAATAACTCCCTGTCACCAATCTGATAGTTGCACTCCGCGGAAGACAGTTTCCGGGAGTAAAACCCACAAGGAAGCAGAGGACCCTCTGGTGTTCTACGCTGAGACAGGAGGGCGCCTACTCCCGTCTCAGACGCGTCCACCTCGAGGACAAAAGGCAACCCAGGGTTGGGATGCGACAGAATCGGAGCCGACACAAAGGCGGACTTTAGAGCCTCAAAAGCTCGGATGGCCTCGAGCGGCCAGACCTGGGGATTACTGCCCTTCCTGGTCAGATCCGTGAGAGGCTTGGCTAGCATGGAAAAGTCCCTGATGAACTTCCGATAATAATTGGCGAAGCCCAAAAAGCGCTGCAGGGCACGGAGCCCACTGGGCTGGGGCCACTGTAAGACAGCCGAAACCTTCTCAGGATCCATGGAGAACCCCTCAGCGGAAATGATGTAACCTAAGAAGGTTACCTGGGATCGGTGAAATTCGCATTTCTCAAGCTTACCGAACAGCTTGTTCTCTCGTAAGCGTTGCAACACTCGTCTGACATCCAGAATGTGGGCCTCCATGGATTCAGAATATACCAAGATGTCATCCAAATAGACCACCACACACTGCTGCAACAGGTCACGGAAAACATTGTTGATGAATTCCTGGAAGACTGCGGGCGCATTGCACAACCCAAAGGGCATAACCAAGGATTCATAATGACCGGTCCTGGTGTTAAACGCGGTCTTCCACTCATCGCCCGCCTTGATCCTTACCAGATTATATGCCGCCCTCAGGTCGAGTTTGGTAAAGACCGTGGCCCCTTTGAGGCGATCGAACAGCTCGGAAATCAAGGGTATCGGGTAAGCGTTCTTGATCGTGATGCGATTGAGACCCCTGTAGTCGATGCAAGGCCTCAACTCACCGCCCTTCTTTTTCACAAAGAAAAATCCAGCCCCTGCCGGGGACGAGGATTTGCGAATGTGTCCGCGTGAAAGCGCCTCCCTCACGTACTCCTCCATGGCCTCATTCTCCGCTACCGACAGTGGATAGACTTTGCCACGAGGAGGAACGGCACCAGATTGTAACTCTATGGCACAATCGTATGGGCGGTGCGGAGGTAGGGCAACCGCACGCACCTTATCGAATACTTCCCGGTACTCCTCGTATTCAGGAGGCAACAGAGAGTCCGAGGAAGTACACAGCAACTTGACAGGCCCATGGATGCAACTAGCCCCACACTGCGGTGACCACGAGAGGATCTCGGCCGATCTCCAATCGAAAGTCGGATTATGCTTCTGGAGCCAGGGGTACCCCAAGACCACCGAGTAGTGTGGAGACGAAATAACCTGGAGACAGACCGACTCTCTGTGAACGGCACCAATGGCCATCCCCACTGGAAGGGTCTCCTGAGTCACGTGTGGCGGCAGAAGGGGTCTGCCGTCTATCGCCTCAAGAGCCAGTGGGGAACCTCGAGGCTGCAGAGGAATGGAATTGGCGGCAGCGAACACACTATCAATGAACAAACCACCAGCACCAGAGTCCACCAACGCCTGGGTCGTCACCGAGCCCCCGACCCAGGAGAGAACAACAGTAATCAGTGGTTTGTCAACACGGGAAACCGGGGACGAGGAGACTCCACCCAAGATCTGCCCCCGACAGGATCTCAGGTGCGAGCGTTTCCCGGACGGTTCGGGCATGCCAACCGAAAATGCCCACCGAGACCACAGTACATGCATCGGCCCTCGCGTCTCCGGAGTACCCTCTCCCCCTCGGACAGGCGAGCAAACCCCAGCTGCATGGGTTCACCCCCAGACAAGTCATCCCCAGGTGGCGTGGGAGGAGAGGGAGGCACGGGTGGGACAGCAAACGTAGGCGCCAATCTGTTAGAAGACCTCCGCAGGCTCTCCTTAAAGGAAGGTCTCTCCCTGAGTCTGGTGTCAATCAAAATCAGGAAAGAAATAAGGGACTCGAGCTCCACTGGTAGGTCCTTAGCTGCAACCTCATCCTTCAAGGCATCCGAGAGACCATGAGAGAAAGCAGCGACCAGAGCCTCATTATTCCAGCCCACCTCTGCTGCCAGGGTACGAAACTCAATGGCGTATTCAGCTACGGATCGTGAACCCTGTCTGATGGACATAAGGAGCTTCGCAGCAGAGGCAGCACGAGCCGGCACATCGAATACCTTCCGAAGAGAAGCAACAAAACCGGAAAACTCGGCAACCACCGGATTGTTGTTCTCCCATAAAGGGCTGGCCCAGGCCAAGGCCTTGTCCGAGAGCAGCGAGATCAAGAAGCCCACCTTTGATCTCTCAGTAGGAAAGGCATGTGGCAGCAACTCGAAATAAATGCCCACCTGGTTAAGGAAACCTCGGCACTGAGTAGGCTCTCCCCCAAAGCGCTGTGGAAGGGGGGCAGAACCGGTCATACCCCGAAACACCGCAGGCGCAGCAACCGGTGTCGGGGTAGACTCTGGCGCAACAACCGGAGCGGCAGTAGGAGCGGGCCCAGGAGCGACAACCGACCCATCGGCAACGGAAGCTAAATGAGCCGTGCGTTCAAGCAGGGTTTGCAACGCCACAGCGAACCGACCCAACAGGTGATCCTGCTGATCAAGTCTGGCAACCAGCGTAGGTAGCGAGGATGGCCCTGTACCGTCAGAATTCATGGCTTGGTCCTAATGTCAAGGAACCATGAACCAGACGTACAACAAGAGATACGTGGAAATAAGAAGGCTTTATTGAAAATAAAGCTGTAAGGCAAAAGTCCAAGCGGATGGCTAAACCGAAGCAGGGTCTTGCGAAGCCAGAAGTCGGGAACCAGAAGGGTAGTCAGACGAAGCCAGGATCAGGAACCAGCAGGGTAGTCAGACGAGGCCTGGATCAGGAACCAGCAGGGTAGTCAGACGAAGCCAGGATCAGGAACCAGCAGGGTAGTCAGACGAAGCCAGGATCAGGAACCAGAAGGGTAGTCAGACGAAGCCAGGATCAGGAACCAGAAGCAGCAGCAGTCTTAGAAGCATGTGAACACAGGAGGACCAAGCAGGGAACTGAAGCCACAGACCTCCTATATATATGAGCTAGGCATCCAGCTCCTCCCAGTGGGAAGGAGAAGCCGCAGGGTGGGAGGCTACAAGAAACCCAGAAACCAAGATGGCCGCCAGCACATGTCAAACGAAGGAGGACAGCAAGAAGGTAAGACCATGACAACATGACTACTCTGCTCTAATGGAGTCCCATAGTTATCGCTCAGTCTTGGCACCCCCCCCCTCCCCCTTTACCTCGTTTCCTCCATTCCCTACACTGCTCTTAAAAATGCATTCCTGTCCTGTCCTGATTAGCAAAATACTCTGAAAATACTCTGTGCTGCTGGTAGAACCTGCATTTCCCATTGTGTAACTTGCAGTCTCTGTCTTTAGACCAAATCAAACTCCTCTTCTGAAATACTCTGTGCTGCTTGGCACCGTTCTTTTTTGACTAAGAATCAGTCTATAAACTCCCACCCCTTCCCCCTCCTCAGATTATGACAATGTCCAGACCAGTCTTCACATGTTAATACTGCTTCCTCCAAGATCATTACACTCTCCTTCTGAAATACTCTCTGCTGCTTGGTGACCCTACTTTTTTCACTATGAAAAGATCATCTTATGACTTTCCATATAATCTACCCCACCCCTAACCCACCCACAACCCACCCACAACATTTTCACACTCTACTCCTGAAATACTTTGTGCTGACGTGGGGGCTCGGCTGTTCTAACTCCGAGTAGATCACTCTAAGACCTTCCATCACATCCCCCTCATCACACTATGGCACTGCCCAGAATGCCCTCACAGCTCACTGCCCCTCCATAAGATCCTCACTCTATTCTCCTGAAATACTCTTTACTGTTTGGGGACCCTGCTGACTCTGAGTAGATCATTATGTAACCTGTCAACTATATCTGTGTCCTGAAGATACAGATACAGTTGAATACAATGGAAAAGCAAGGAGCCATCAGCTCTTTACTCAACCATTCCCCATCAAGTCATTGTGCCTGCTGAGCGGGAGAGAGCACAGGCCAGGGGGTGACTTTGGCATTGATAGGAGTAGTAGTGTTTCATGGTGGCTGTCCTCTCTGTAGCACTCCATGGGGCCATGCCATATTGAACGGAGGGTGCACCTTCCTTAGAGAAACTCCCTGAATCTCTGTGGCTCCTGACTTGTGGCAGTTATGATGCTTTTGATTTTGAATGGTTGACAGGGTGCAAGGCAGGAGGTCAGGCAGAGTGAGGGTTGGCAGATTGTGGAGACAATGACCAGCTCCAGTATAGATGCAATAAATTAAGTCTTTTTTTTGCTGAACAGATAAAGGGAGTAACAGTTCATACAGCCGCAAAAGGCACAGTTCTGAGGTATGTTACAGAGTACTATTCTCCAAATAGTTGTGTATAGGCAGCGACAATGATGGTAGTAATCCTCCTTGGGTCTCACTCTAGGGCATCATGCACACGGCCGTTGATCAGCCGTTCTGCTTATTGAGGACCGCAGTTTGCGGCCCCCAATGCACAGGCAACATCCATTAGGATTCTGCAGACGGATCCAGACCCATTCAACTTGAATAGGTCCGTGATCCGTCTCCACAGCAAAAAAAAAAGTGCATGCACCACTTTTTTTGCAGTGCGGAGGCACAGACCGAACCTCATTTCTGCAACGGACCTTCCGGATGCAGGGTGCACATGGCCGATGCCCGTATATTGCATACCCGCTGTTTGTGGGCCGCAATACGGGCTTGGCTGGGCAACGGCCGTTTGCATGAGGCCTAAGTTAACTCAGCAATCTCCCCAAATAACCACAGACATGCAATTCCATTGTAACTTTTAACTCTTTCTGCAAGTCCCAGTCCAAGGGGTGCAGATCTTAAATCCGGGTGGCCGGTCCATCTCAAAGTGTCGCTGGTGTCAGAGGCAAATCAACATTTTCCACAAGCAGTAAAGTCTTAGTGCCATAAACGAGCGTTACCTTACTGTCTGAATCTAAATCACAGCCTTGATGGTTCTAGATACCCCTGCAGATGTCTGCTCTGTTTCGCTTAGGGGTCGTCTCTCGGTTAGTGGCAGATGTTCAGTCTCATGAATAGCATTGACCAACTAAGTCAGTGCATGGGGCACTTAAAGGGGTTATCCCATCATAATGATCACTGTTAAATCTGTTAATGATTTGACAGTGATCATTTTTGTAAATATACTTTATTAACAAATCCCCACCGTTTAGGCTAAAATTCATACCCACTTACCTGATTGTTGTGGCTCGGTCTCCCCTGGTTACGACCATTGTTCTCCAAAAGCCGAAAGGTCGCGCTTGCCCAGAAGACGACTCCTTTTCTCCCGGCCGGTCCGCTCGCTGTTCTGAACGCGCACGCTGCCGCGCATGCGCGACAGTGACTTCTTCCCAACCAGAATAGTACAGAGCTGCGAACGCGCACGCCGGCTCTGTAGGAATAAGTCACCATTGCGCATGCGCGGCGGCGTGCGCATTCAGTCCAGCGCGCGGCACGGCCGGGAGAAGACTTCAATCAAGATGAAGCCTGCCCCCAGCCAGAATCCAGGAAGTGAACGCGCTGTGGCAGCAGGTAAGTATGAAAACGCTTAGTGGGATAACCCCTTTAAGGAGTACTCTACTGTAAACGGAGCCCTAAGAGGGAATAACTACTGGGCAAGGGCACTAAGGGAGGGTCAACTCATGAAAGTTTTGCGCTGAGCCCACCGATGTGTTAAAACAGCCCTGCCTCGGCATGTTCTCTAAATGCTCCTTTACACAGGCCGAGAGTTGGCCAGATAATTGCCGATCAGCGTGCATAGGATTGCTCGTTAGTGATTTGGCAGTGTGAAGGCGCTGATTAGCTAATGACCGAGTGAAACGCTCATTCATCAGGTAATATGATTGTTTGTGTGGACCCTAGATCATTGTTTTCTGGAAACAGATTGTGCCTTCTAAACACGCTCTTCTGCTGGCAAACAATCATTTTATACAGGGACGAGCAATGTCATTAGCGATCACTGCTCCCCATACTGTGGAGGAGATAGTAACACGTAAATGCTGTGGTCTCCTTCACTGATGAACAGGCTTTTTTTGGGACGGAACACTTCCTTCCTGCCAATACCCTGCTAGTTTTTCCCCCTGTAAAGGGGCCTTAAAGGAAAGCTGCACATAGTTGTCCCTAATGGGCTCCTTCCAACTCTACACATGACATTGCGCTGTGTAGCCCTATCCTATACATAATGGTGGTAGTAGTAGTGGTAGAAGATCCATTGATAAGGTGCAAACTATATAAAAGTTGCACCAAGAGGTCAGAAGTTCAGAATGCTAGAAGTCATCTCCGAGCATCATCATGTCCTCTTCTCCGATATCCGGTATGCCGCTTTCCTCCAAACTATTTTGTGAAAGTAGAAACTTATGGATAATAAAAACAAACAAACATATTTTGTAAACTTTCGTAAAATAAAATAACGAATATTAACTAACAGGACGGTAAAACTCCAGGACGATATTTATCAGATTAACAACAAAGCAGAAGAAAAGAAGGATTTCTGAAGTCGAGACACGAGTCGGGGAGGATGAAAACACCATTGATGGGCTATCTCATGTCAGATTTCATCAGAGACAGATTCAAACCAAATGATCAATTCCCAGCTACTATTTTATTAATCATGAATTAAAGGAACAAAGCCGTCATTTACATATAAAATCTCACACATGTTTGGGTCACTTTTTGAAGTCGTCCTTGCTTTTTTATAAAAAATGTCAGAATTGTATAAAGGGGAGAAAAAAATATTTTTTGATAGAAAGATAACCTCAAACTGGAGCTGATGGAAATGGTGCAATTAATTTAATTACGTGTTTGATCTGCTCGGCATGGGTCATACGCTATTTAAATATATTAGTATAAGAAAGGCGATGCACTCCGATGTCTCTCCTTTTAAGTTTTTTGAGATTTTTTTTTATTATTTATTTTTCTGGTATGTTTGAGCTTTGATCACATTTATTTCACTGGGGATTTTAAAAATAGATTTAGAATTGTTTAAGCTTATATTTTTTTTCAAGGTTGTTAATATAAATCTATTTTTGTCCCCCGATTCTCCAGTATACATAGAAAGCAAACATACAGGGGCAATTCTCAGCGCAGTCGAGAAAATTGTTCGCCGTCATTTCCAGATGCTCAATCAAACGTGTTACTATAGCTTGTTCTGTTCGGTTTGGATCTCTAAGGGACATACATCAAATATGAGTTATTACCGGCAGGGAAGGAAATAAAATTAGCAGCCGCCAGCGTGTGATATAGGACATGCTGTATGGGGTGGCATTAGGATAAATTCCATACTAAAAATATTATAGCAAAAAATAGTCTCAATTTGTGTTTCTAAAAGCTTAACCAGTTGCTGTCCTTATGCGAACTTACATGTATAAAAATGTGATTATGAAATTATTATTTGAATTGAATTTTTATTATTGTACTCTAGTATTAAACTAATTTATTGTACTTTTTTTTAAAGACAGTTAGAGATTTTGCAAATTAGCCTAAAAGTGTTTCTGCTTTAAAAACATAGACAATAAAAAACACTATAGAAAAAAATAAAAGTTCTTAATGATTATTTTGGAACTGAAATGTAACAGAAACATATATTAGTAGAAGTAGAATTAGTAATAGAATAATAATTATTATTATTATTATTATTAATATTTTTTATTATTAGGAGTAGTAGTAGTGGTACTAGTAGTATTAGTAATAATAATAACTGTTATTAATATTATTATTGTTATTATTATTATTTGTAAAAGTAGTAGAAGTAGTATTAGTAGTAGTAGAAGTAGTAGTAGTAAAAATAGAAGTACGGTAGTAGTAGTCCAAGTAGTATTAGATTTAGAAGTAGTTAGAAGTAGTATGATCAGTAGTAGTAGTAGTACTTTTTGTAGTAGAAGTAGGATTAGTACTAGAATGATGATTATTTTTATTATCATTAGTAGTAGTAGTAGTAGTAGTAGTGGCATACCTCCTAAGTGTCCCTCTTTTGGAGGGACAGTCCCTCTTTTTGACCCGAGTCCCTCTGTCCCTCCTTGCTGCTTAAATGCCCCTCTTTTTGATCTGAGGTATATTTTTCCATTATTACATTTACAATGTTGTTGATCCAGAATGTGTTTCCCTGGTTCCTATATTCTATGTATTAAAGCCCGCCTTGCATATTATTTCCTTATTTGATGTAATTTGATTTTAGAAATCTTTATATTCAGATAATGTTTGTGCTATTCTGTAAAAAAAAAAAAAAAAAAGCTAATAAAGTATATAAATACTCTGGAAAAGTTGACCTTTCACATAATAAACCATAAGTGTCCTTCTTTAACCATCCAAAAAGTTGGGAGGTATGTAGTAGTAGCAGTAGAAGAAGCAGTAGTAGAAGTAGTATTAATAGAAGAAGAATATTAGTAGTAGTCAAAGTATTAATAGTATTAGTAGATTTTTTAGAATTAGTAGTAGAATTAATAGTAGTACTATAGTAGTATAGTACTATTAATATTATTAATAGTAAAATTAGTAAAATTAGTATTAGCAGTAGAAGTAGAGGTAGAGTAGTAGAAGCAGTAATAGAGGTAGCACTAATAGTAGAGGAAATAATATTAGTATTAGTCATAGAAGTGGCATTAGTAGTGGAAGTAGTATTATTATTAGTAGTACAATCAGTAGTAGTAGTCAGGGGTGTAACTACCATAGCGGCGGACCATGCGACTGCTATGGGGCTCAGGGCAAGAGGGGGCCCAGTCTTAGTTGGGATCATCTCCTCTTCAACTGGTGTGAAAACTTGGTCAGGACTCTACCCTCTAAAGGAACAACTTTTAGCAAATGAGGCAGTGGGAAAATGGCCCAAAGGTCACTGAAAGGGGTTTAGGCAGAAAGCTCTCTGTCCTGTGGGGGGGGGGGGGGGGGGGGGACTGGTTGATCCTTTCTATGGGGCCCTTACTTCTTTATGTAGTAGTGTAGTGCTGGTTGTAATATCTGTAAGCCGTGTACCGGGGTGGGCTCCGCAGGATACAGCGAAGTCACGAACAAGGAAAACGACTCTGACACCAGCTCTTGTAGAACAGACTTTGTTTTGCTGTTACGGGATATCAAACATACTCCAAAATCCAGGGAATTTAAAATCAGATTACATGCACTCCCTGTGTCGCACAGCACTGCGCCCTACGATGGTAGCCGGAAAACACTTGCACAATTTACCCCTTGCGAGCAGTGTTAACTCTGCCTCGCCATACCTGTTATTACCCTGAAGAACAGGAACAATCGTGTGTATGTGAGATACAGGCTAGCCCACGGTGCCGCACAGCAGCTTACAATCTTACAGGCCTATACAGTGATTTCCCCCTCCCTTTTCCCCAAAACTAGTAATGCGGCACGTGCTTAATATATATCACTCCCGATAAACATTCTGGGGTAACTGGAGATTATGGTGAAGTCCTCTCTGTTCTCCGAAGCGAAACAAAACTTTAACTGATAAGTCTTTGTGATAAATAAGCAGCAATTCTTGGTAGCCTGCCACTCAGCAGCATTAACTAACTAACTAGCGGCAGGTTTAATCGTAGTCTCTAGTATTTAGGCGCCAATGTTATATTGAGGTGCGTGCACGCTCTGTCTTACCGACTCGGGTCTGCTCTGCCTCAGCTGGTGACTGCGAATTGAACAAAGGCTGATCCAACACACGTGCGGTACCGCAGGATCCGTTGCTTTGCTGTTCAGCTCTTATCAGCAATCCTGGCAGCTGTACTCCTTCTTCTGGACGGGATCCAAGTCCTTGACACGATCAGCTTCACTTGGCTGCAGACCTGGTCGCAAAAGGATGATTCCACGCTAGAATGTTAATGGGATTCTTCGCTCACACACTTTTCCAGTCTGCAACTAAGATGGACGTCAGCTTCCTTCCTCTAGACACACAGCTCCACCTCCTTTGAATATTTAAATCTGAGCAGTCTGTTTAGCTTTGTGGGGAAACAGCAGCCTCTTGTGGCCAAACAGCAAAATAACGGTGTTTATGCAATAAGAGCTGTTTCACAATCTCACATATCAACTATTGGTATTGTGTAAGTACTGTAGTAGTAATAGTTGTAACAGTTACTAAATAGGCATCATTATTACTGCTACTAGTATTATTATTTTATTTTTTCTCATTTCTTACTGTGAATTGTGATCCATCTGTTATACCCCATATATACACCATATAATCCATTATGGAAGACTTGCTCGTTACAGCCAAACAGTGAAAATCGCTTAAATCCAAGATCAATGCATTTTCCTTGTTATTTCTGTCTTATACGTTATGTAGGTAAGATAGAAAATTCTCCCAGTCTGCTGAAATTGGATCATCGTGTCCCTCTGTTTCTCTTCTGTAACAATTGTTAGTATTTTCCAGGGACACAATACTATGAAATGCAGCAGATGATGGAGAATATGTTGTTCCCTTGATAGGATTCTGAGACTCTGGTATATAATATGATTTATCATTATTTTTCTGCATTATTATATTTTGCATTGTAAACAAGGATATCATGTACATGATTTAGTACTTTTTGTATTATATATGTTTACGTTTGCCAGTTGATCCCAATCACTTGATGTAGCCAATGTGTCTGTAATACACTGTGCCCTTTTACCTTAAAGACCCCTGTCAGCATTATCAACCCTATTAAACCAGACAAGCTGTTAGGGTTGATCATGCTGATTAAAACAATGCCTTTCTTTTGTCTGTATGTTAAACAGCTATTCATACACAGCTACACATATGCAAATTTTGGAGCAACAGAGGGTGGGGCTGAATCCTTGAAGCACTGTTTTTGTAGCACCTCAGTGCTCTGCGCACTGCCTCTTCCTTTTAATTGAGAGGACAAGACATCAGCATGCTGAGGGCAGAGCTGTGTCCAAGAGCTGTGTCCTAGCATGTACATATCATGCACACTACTTACTATACCATTACCATGTTGAGAATAATATTTCCTATGCTGAGAAAGCTCATACATATTACCAGTAATAAGTATTAGCTTTCTAAGTATAGAAAATGTATGTTCTCAACATAGTGAGGCTATAGCCTGGAGGTAAGTGGTTAGCCTTGCATATAGATGTCCTAGGTTCAAAGGAGAGATGTCTAGATTTTTTCTTCAGTTATTTTTCTCTCCCTCATTTAACCCAAAATAAAAAAGTTATAGAATTACTATATTGACAATACAGATTTTCTATACTCACAAAGCTAATACATATTACTGCCCTTATTCACAGTCACAATATATGATTATAAATAAACCAATAATATTTATTAGCTTTCTAAGTATAGAAAGCCTCTATTGTCAATATAGTAAGGCTATAGCCTTTTACTATGGTTAAATTAGGTAAAAAAAGAAAATCTAAAGAAAGAAATCTAGAAATCTCTCTTGGGACATTTACATGCAATGTTGACCTCTTACTTTTAGTGTCACGAGGGTATCGAGAACCACGCCTGACTCCGTTATACCCGGGGTCAGGAAGTCGCAGCGGTTGGCTGCACGCTCTATTTAAGATAGGGCTGTTTTCCTTATGGTAGCTTTCTGGGTTTGCTTTGCAAACCCTTTTGGCTCACTCAGGGATCCGTAGCTCCTTATCCTCAGCTGTTCCTTGTCCAGCACTCCCAAACCTCCTTATATTCCTCTCTCACACTTCTCTGGTTGCCAGAGATAGAGCTTCCTGCCTGGACATCTATCCTGACCCACTGGAGCTGTGTTGCTGCGTTCTCTGACTGTTGATTCAGAACGCTACCCTCCGGATCCCTGTTGGACCTTTGTGGACTGCTGTGGTCGCCCACCTGGGTGTATGTGTTTGTCTGTATTTGTCTGTCCTCTCCCTGGTGTTTCCCTCTTAGTGCAGTGGTGCGGACTAGCGATCCCACCGGCCCGTTCACTATCTAGGGCTCATTTCAGGGAAAGCCAGGGTTTAGGCACGTGATCGCCGCACGGGTGAGGAACCCGTCTAGGGACGTCAGGGCAGTCAGGTGCCAGCCGCAAGGTGAGTTAGGGGTCACCACCTTTCCCTCTCCCTTGGGCAGGGCTTTCCCTGTTTTCCTCCCTGTGCATGACACCGGTCATTACATTTAGTCTACAACCTTAGAATATCAAGAAAAATGGTTTCCTGTGATTAGAAAGCAAATACATATTACAGGTGTCTACAGGGCCGAGACAAGGCATTTTGGTACCTTAGGCAGATGAGGCAAATGGTGCCCCCGCCCCCATTCCCACCAAAACCTACCTCTATGCTAATAATATACACCTCTACTTCTGCAGAACCTCATAATACACACCTCAGGTGTGGCAGAACATCATAACACACCTCAGCTGCTGCATAACATCATAATTCACCAGCAACTATGTGGGGACAAAAGGAGCCAGCAGGCTGGCTAATGTACTGCTTCTTCCTTCCCTATGCACCCTACAGTTGCTGCAATTCTGTTATGCTTTTCCTAGTAAACCTAGTAAACCATCTGACAGTGTCTGCAGGATTCAAGATGGTGAGCGTATTCTTGCCCCCTCCCTCCTTGGTTGCCATGAGGTGGCACCCTAGGCAAGCGCCTACCTCTATCTACCCTTAGTCCCGGCCCTGGGTGTCTTTATACTAATATATTGTGACTATGAATAACCAGTAATATATATTAGCTTTCTAAGCACAGAAAATCTATATTCTCAAAATGGTAAGTACATGCTAATGTCTACCCCTGTCAATCAAGGGGAGATGGGAGTGTGAAATTAGGTCTTGGCTAGTACTTGAAAGCTGAAGGCAGGAGAGGCTAGGTCCCTCGGGTACCTCTTAGCCAGCCAATCCTATTTATTTAGCGAGCTATAAGAGATATGAGTGTGCTCAAGAAAACAGAACACATGTGAAAGTGAAGTGCGTATATATTTATCTTTTTTTTACTGTAATACGCCCCCATATGCTTTCAACAGAAATAACTGCAGAAGTGAACTGAGCATATATTTTTCTTGTTGGACTGAAATAGGGCACTATATGCTTTCACCAGAATAAACTGCAGAAATGCACTGGGAATATATTTTTTTGCAGTACTGAAATACGCCCCTATACGCTTTCACCAGAAATAACTGCAGAAGTGAAATGCGTATATATCTTTCTTGTCGTACTGAATAAGATACTAAGATATAAGCCTCTAAAGGCTTTTCAACATAGCACTTGCAACCCAATAACTGGAATGACAGAGCTGTCTAATGGCTATTTGGATCCCCAAATAATCGTTCCTTACACTTGTAAATCGCTTTCCTATCACTGTCCCTAGCGCCTTCTGACGTCTTTCCCTGCACTAAGATGCTGTGAAACGATTCCTCCCTATCCTTTTCTTGAACTTATAAATAATTTTTTCTGTATTTTTTTTTCCACATTGAGGTTTTTCCACTTGCTGTCCCTAGCACCTTCACACGTCTGTCCCTGCACTCTGAATGCTGTAAATTGGCAGAATCTAAAATGGCTGCTGTATTTATAGGGCTGTGACATCACACGGCTGGCTGCTGATTGGCTGCATACAGGCATGTCAATCTGCATGATCCCGCCTCCCCAGAGTCCTCAGTCTTCACACGTGTAGCCGCCATTTTAGGAAAATTGCAATCTGTTACCACGAAGCGCGAGGAAATTTGCATTCATTGCAAATCAAATTTTTCCTGAAATTCAGATTGAATTCCACTTCGTCAGCTTCGATTCGCTCATCTCTACAGTTATCCACATTGGGTAAGAGGATTAATTTTGTGCTACTGATTGCTGCCAATTAGAGATGGCATTAGGATGATAGCAATAGGGTGTGCAAAGGTACAGTAGCAGTCACATCTTGATCTTGGTTCCTGAGGGGCTCCAAAGTCCCCTCTGCCACATAAGAAACCAGAATTGCATACAGCGCATGGTAGGTGGGGCATGCTGGGAGTGGTAGTCTCTCAACAGCTGGAGAGCTACAGGATAGAGGTCAGCGCTCTACACCACTGAACCTCATGTTCTTGGCAATACTTTTCTGCCCATAAAGCAGTCAACAGACGAAGGACTCAGAATTAGACTGGGACTAGATGGCATTCTCAGTCATGCAAGTTCAATCAAGTCACTTGATGTGTGAGAGTTTACGAGCTCGTCTTCACTCTGTTTTTCTCAGTTTCTAGAAATGTTGTGTAACTGTCAACGACAGGAATAATTTGCATTGTCTTCCATGGGATAATTCTCCTAATGTGAAAGCTGGGAGAAATATTGTAGTAAACTGTAACCTTTTATCCTGTCGGGGGCTCCACTGAATCTCACTTTGGTATGAATAAATGCATGTTTAATGAGCAGTCAAATTCAACTGCATAGACTAGGGCTGGCCAACCTGTGGCTCTCGAGCTGTTGTAAAACTACAACTCCCACCATGCTTTGCTGTAGGCTGATAACTGTAGGCAGTCTGGGCATGCTGGGAGTTGTAGTTTTGCAACAGCTGGAGAGCCTCAGGTTTGCCATCCCTGGCATAGACCGTGTCCTAGCCTACCCAACAAGCCATTATTAAAAGGAAAACTCTTTTATATATGTGTCTCCATGACACATATTTTCTCATGCTGGCAAAAATGTATCAGACACCACCCCTTATGTTATTTCAAATACCATACATAAGGGCTAGTGAAGCACATTCAGACACCCCAGACATGCATGGCATATCTATAGGATGTGTCATAAACATCCTCCATTGAAGTCTACAATATTACCAGGACCATTCAATGAATACCAAGATCCTCTTAGAAATGGGCCCCAATAAGGTTTTACTACTCAGGACAGAGGGGCCTTATATTTATTTCCCAGTCAACCCCTTGAGCCAATCACTAATATCTTCCCTGATACACTTCCTCTAAATAGGGTAGTCCTGCACAGGTTGTCTCTACCTGGTAGGATGAATCCAATATTTATTGGTCTCCCTTTCTCTGAGGTCCCATATCGGGCTGCATTCTCTGAGGGCCCTGGTGCAGGAGTTCAACTTAGGCTCTTTATCCCAGGTCTGCAATCCTTTCTTCACCGGTGGTGGTGGAGTGAATAGCAGCTTGGGCAGTGGCGGTAAAAAATGAGAATTGGTTTTTGTGGTTTGGACCCTATAGGACCTCTGGGCTTCAGGTTTCAGTTCTTTAGTGTTATACCAGTGGTCCTAGCTCTTCACCCCCGTCTCAGGATGCTCAACTAGTCCTCTGCTCTTTGGTCCGAGAAGTGCAGGCCTGCCGACGACCTCCTGCCTGTTCCCAGGAGGCACCTCTATAATGCTTTTCTACCACTCTACGTAGGATGCAGCCTTCTCATTCCTGCCGTGTCTTTCTTTGCCCATAGGGAGCACATGCATACTCTCACGTTCTTAAAGGGCCAGCACCTGTATGAGTTTAAGCCTATGGTAGACTCTAGTGTTCTTCAAAGGTGTGCTGCGCTCTCATTTGTCTTCTGTGTACCAGCTTCTGCCTATCCACTGTATATGACCATTTGCTGTCTGAGCTGACCAGTGCCTGTTCTCTATTCTATCCATGAGCTTCCTGCCCTAACCTCCGCTTGTCCCTGACTATGGTTTTGCTTGACCTGTTGGTATTTCACACCAATGTCTCTTGACCCGTGGGGATCAGCAGTTTACTGAGCAGAACTACTCCAAGTGGTAGCGGCCTGGTGGTTTCCCTGCAGCGGAGTCCAGATCCCTGTAAAAGAGTTAAAGGCTGAAGACCAGGTGGACCACTTAGATAACACTCTTGGGAGTAGCGTCAAGTCAAATCTGTCCAGTAGACATAGCAGATCCGCAACCGCTTTGTAACATTTAGATTTTTCCAGAACTGTAATATTGATGAGCTAACCTTTTATGAGATTGTTGGGGTCTGAAACCTGGCACCCATAATGGCTACCTGAAAGACTAGAGTGCAAGTGAATGGGACGGAGCTGCCATGCTAGGCAAAGCCACTACCAAATGTATGACACTGCGTTTGGACGACAGGATGCCATATGAATAACTGACCATAGACATGTATTAGGACGGAGCAAAATGGAAGGCCTCTTAAAGGTTTCCACATTCCCTCCTAAAATTCTGTTAGGATAGGATTAAAGTGCCGTTCGTGCACAGATGACGTCTAAGGCCAGTGAACGGCTATAGTGGTTGTATGAATGATGGACTTGAGGGTAATGCTGCAGGACCACCCGGGATCAGATAAACTGGGACATTTAAATAGTGAGCAAGGAATTTGATTTTTATTTTATTTTTTTATTCTGACCCCTGCTTGGTGCCCATTTAAAAAAATAATAATTGTAAAGAACAAAGCCACTTAGGAGTCAAGTTAAAGTTTGCCGCAACTGTGTATTTCAGACATTGTCAATCTACTGTAAAATTTTGAGAAAAAATGTACACCACCCTAAAGAAGGACAAAAGGAATCTTATCAGGTGAATAGGGGGCTATGAATACTTTTGATGTATGCGCTCAGTGTGCAGCTACACAGGGTAAAATACTCATGTCCCCCCCTCCATGTGTAAAGCGCTGCAAATGCTGATTTGTCTCCAAACTAAATATGGGAATTCTTGTAAGTAATTTGTAAAGTAGCAGCGGGCTCCCCTAGAAAATGAAGCCGATCAATAAGATAGTTCTGGTTAATCATGTTAATTTGGAGCTATTTAGCTGCAGTATTTGTAATGCTACCTTTTTTTTTATTTACTTTCCCCTGAGTTGAAATAGATTTTTTTTCTAAATGACTGCAGCGAACCTCTTCACAAAGAAAATGAAAAAAAAAGGATAAAAAAGCCCAAAAAATCTAATTGTAGAAAAAATGTTAATATACAATTTACTTTTTTTTTTTTCAGATTGCTTTGCATTGTTTTCGAGTGACCTTTTCAGGTTTTGCTCCATTTCAGTATACATTACTGCTGATAAATGGATCTGGTATTTTAGTTTTGAAATGTTCAGAGTCACTGAATATGTATTTACCATTTTTTATATTGTTAGACTGAAAGTGCAAGCGCACATGGGTGGGAGGCTTCAAAAAGTAACCTTACTTGGCGGAGAAATTTTGCTTTGAGACTCTTCAGAGCGTATTTTGCATTTTTTTATTACAACTTTTTAGCTTTCCGTTACACCTTCCTGACATGAAATGAAAATATAATATTGGAATATTGATCATATAATGCAATGTAATACAAGGAACTACTGACAGAACTGATTGGAAAAATTAAACTTTTTCAAAGTCTCTATACATCCCAAGTAGAGATAAGCGAAGAATTGGAAAATTCAATTTGGCTGCTTCCCTGAATTTAGAAATAGATTTACTTTGTCACAAATTACTTAATTGCAAAGCTTAGTTTCTTGTAACACATCAACCCATTGCTTTCAGGCATCACTCTTCAAAAATAGCTATTAGAGTACAATAATGTCTTAAATCTCTCTCTCTGCCTGAATCGAATCTCAAGAAATTCTGATTCCAACAAATCCAATATTTTAGAAGAATTGGGGTTGAATTTTCAGTCTGAATACTTGATTTGCTCCTGTCATGTTGTAGTGTGGGTACAACCGACCCCTAGAAGATCTTACAACGAAGAATACACCAAAGCAAGCATACACAGAGCAGGTAAGGAACCAGTGGCAAGAAATACCACTGGAGCAAGTGCACCAGTTTTACTTGGGGCCAAACCCAGAGAGCAGGAACCTAGTGAGCCCCGTTCTTCACAGCCCCAGATGGTAGGGATGAACTTAGCCGAAACTCACTGGTTGTACCTCCATGATGGTCCCGGTGCTCTTGGCCTCTTACCTGCAGAGAATGCTGGAGAAAGCACCTACAGTCCACACAAACAACGACTGGAACCCAGGCACATGTACTGGAACCCAAACACCGCACAAGACACAGTACAGACAACACACACTGAAACCAGCACACCAGTAACTTCCTGGACCCCCATGCAGATCGGATGCATGGCGGTCTCAGGCAGAGCTGCTCACAGACTCGATGTTCTCCATCTCGAGAACCCAGGAGCCCTCTCAGCGAAAAGCACAGGCAGGGGAATGTCTAGACTCCATGCAGGAAGATACAAGGCAGTAACGGACCAGACACGGAAAAACAATCTAGCCATGTCACATACATGAAAATGTCTGGAATCCATGCAAGACGATTCATGGCAGTCACAGATCAAACACCAAAATGGAACAGAGAACCCAAACCGGAAATAGAACCAGGAAAGGCAAGAAGACCAGGTGACCTTGATGTCTTACTTGGTGGCCATAAAGACTGGGCAGAAGGAAACCCAGGTAAGGTGCATAGCTCCAGTACCCAACAAGCCTGGAGAACAACTGACTCCCTTGCTAACAGCAACAGGATTAAATAGCACCTAGAGACCACACCCAGACCAAGACCTTAACCCTACAAGAGCCAGACAGGGAAAGGAGCAAACATACCAGGAGCAGTGCACACGCAGGTTATCAAAGCTACACATCACCCCTGGCAACCAGCATACCCGGCATTAACTGCAGCCAGTACGCCGGAGCATAAAAGTGAGCAACATGGAACCCGTGACACATTGAACCACACTGACACAGTGACAGCTCCACCCGACAAGTAAAATAACATACTGTATAAATGGCAAAGTAGTTCTAAAATAAAAGGGAGGAAATAATGGGAGACCCAACACTTATAAGTCTTCTATGTCATGAAGGTAGGTAAAGCAAATGTATTCATACCTCAGTGTTGGCTTTCGGCATAAAATATGATACCTAATGATCCGGGGCAGATTGGCCATAGACCCTACAGGTAAATTTCCTTGGGGTGCCACCGAGCCCTCCTCACAGCCACATGCCAGGGACATAACAATCTGATTTTCTCCTATGCACCTGGCCAGCGGCCGTAGATGCCCTCTTGAATTCAACTGTATTGCCATCTTCAGTTGAATATGTAGCATTATTTGCTGCACTATGGAACTTGGTTCTGCTGGGGCGGTATAGTGTTCTGCACAATAGGATTGCTGGCTCTGCCTACTTCTGTTGTCCCTGACTACATATGTTGGCCCTGACTATTTGTGCTGCCCCGCCTTCTGTCAATTTGCACCCACCTACAACATAGGGCCACTTTTAGGTTTTTCCAGGGCCACTTTAAGTGGCCAGTCTGCCCCTGCTGTTGATCATTTATGGTTTCAAGTATTTTTGTTATACTTTTAATCTTCGGCTTAGGTTTTGGAGCCACCAGTCTTGTTCTTTATCCAAACCCCTAATAAGTGACCGGACAGTCATTTAATAAAGGGGGCAAGTACCATAAATGTTAAATTGGCATCGTCGATTCATTAACCTCAGTGTATGGGATTGGGGGGAAGGTTCAGTCGAGAACAATTTTTATGGTCTTTTCTCCAGAAATTAACCCTTTTGTAGCCAATGGCATACAGTCATATCACCTTTTCATTGCAGATACTCCTGATTCTCCCCTGATAGATGATGTCGGAAGGATAAGCATCAGGTGGTGTTGAATTTCAATCTCCCAGGAGATAAGTTGCTGTCTGAGGTATCTGTCTTGATCTTTCTTCTCTCTTTCCATTGAACACATAAATGTCTGATCGGGCTGTGCATGTATGTGCAAGGGGGAGTCTGGAGAGAAAGTCAACCAAAACAGGATTTGGCTGACATCTATTGAAGGTGTAGGGGTACCTAACCTTGGAGTAAGTGGAGCATAGAGGACAGAGTACACCATAGCAATCATAAAAATGAGGTTCCCTTCAGGAGCTACTTGACACCAAGAGATCCATGACCCAAGATTTCCACTTGTTTTATTTGTCGACATTGAAGCACCCTGTAGTGACCACAAAATGCTCCAGTAACTAAACTATAGACCAGACAAGGCTGTACTGGGTGATCTCTCCCCATGGACCTTGTAGCTGCCACATACAGTAGGCTCAGCCCATTTCTTATTGCTGACTAGTTCCATTCTCAGTGGGGTCATACCTTACATATTGCTTATTCAGAGGATGGTCATCCAGTGTGTTTTCTCAGCACCCCTTTACATTCTAAACCATGGCCCCTTGTAGAATAAGGCATTTTATTCTTTCTTTTTTCACCCTTTAGTCTTCCTTTAAGACAGTACACCGTTTGTTCTATGACAATTTCCAATAATCAACCACAATATATACATTTCCTCCGAGCTCCTCAGGCACTTCTAGGTGTTTGAATAATGGAACACATCACGTGCATAGATGTGGTCATTTAAACAATTAGATTTTCAAACATAACCTGATTTTGTGTGTTTTCACAGAGCGCAAAGACCATGTTGCATAAAATCTGTTATCAATTTTGTCATTCAGGAACAGCCAGCAGAACCCTGCACTGGAGTGCACAAGCCATGACACCAAGCCAAGCATGCAATTTTAACAAGATAAAACCTCTCAGCCATTCCTAAGGGAAACAATGTCGTTCCGTGATGGTGAAAGTGAATGATAAATAGAGTCGAACTTATAATAATGTAACAAAAATGTTGTATTTGTAAATAGCATGTATAGCTACCGAGTTTAAGATAAAAAGATAAAATAATACTTAAAATATTGTGATAAAATATAGGACAATGTAGTGTATTAAAATAGAGCAGTATAATGTAATTGTATTATAAATGTTATAATATATAGTCTTACATATTCTATACAGCAAAGGAATGTTAATATTGAACTCAGTGTTCTGAAGTTCATTCAAATTCCAAAAAATTGCCAAAATAGGTTTAGAAAATTGCCCAATGGTTCAACTCTGGTTCTGAAATGTACAGCGGTAGTACCAGTGCAGTAGTGTTGGGCGCGAATATTTGAATAGCGAATACTAATCCATGCTACAGACATAGTGCTGTGATGTCACAAGTTCACGACAATACTTAGTGCATCAATCAGTATTATGTAGTCAGACCTGCTAAAATGTGAAGTTCCACGTAGTGCACAAAAATATGTGTATCATTAATTGCTGATTAGCGCAATTGCGAATATATTGGAGCACTCAATCTGCATATAAAGCCATTTTTAATGTTCTGCCATGCCAACCATTCTCCGGAAACTTCTAGCAGCTCGAAAAAGGAAGAAAAAAGTGACCCACGCCTGTATTGCGCGCGCTTTACGCGAATATTACATTGTCGATTTTTGCAATCAAGAAAATAATAGCGAATTCTCAAATTTGCGGATATATGATGAATATTCTACTAAATATTCGCAAAATATCGCTAATTTGAATATTGCCCCTACCGCTCATCACTAGTATCAAGTAACCAAATGACCCCATAGGAAGAAATGCAAAGTGGAACCAGCACTGGATACTAAAATTAGAGATGACTGAATTTCACAAAATTTGTTTTGGGTCTGAATTTGACAAAACAGACATCACAGTCAGTTCAGTCAGAATAAATTTGGTCCATATCTAAAGTGCCCCAACTGCTCTGGAAAGTTGTGTATGACACTCTGCGGTCTCCAAGGACCGTGTCCAATCTCTTTCAAGCTCTTTAACACCAAGGCAGCATTAGTAATTAGTAATAATGGCAATGGGGAAACGGATGACTGCCGATGGTAAGGAACAGCCTGTTTAACAACGCACAGAATTGTTGGAATTTTTTTAATTAATAAAAAGGGTGCAAAAATATCCCTTTTTGGGGAGAAATGTCTTCTTTTATGTCTTCTGATCTGTAAAACGATGGCCTCCATTTTCAGAGATTTGCGCAAGACGAATCACTAAAATTTTGAATTGATCAATACTTAAATCTTTTGGGGAATTGGTATCACATTTAATTTGTGTAGAATCAATTTGTTAAATATTTATTCTTTATTGATATGCATTACAACAGACAAAA
Organism: Bufo gargarizans; assembly: GCF_014858855.1. NCBI lineage: Eukaryota > Metazoa > Chordata > Amphibia > Anura > Bufonidae > Bufo > Bufo gargarizans. The sequence continues at coordinate 12,252,657 of NC_058090.1, read as the reverse complement.
TGGTAACATGTTGTGAACATGGTCTGGGCAGTCCCTCCCAAGCTGCCATTGGCTGAAACGGTGCACAAGACCATGTCCATACCCGGCCAGGGGACCAGAGGATGGATGGTAATGTATAACATATAAATATGTCAGCAGGCAATGAAGGCTAGATGCCTTCAGTTAATTGCTAATTATTAATCGCTTGTCCCAGCTATACTAGTACTGGATTTTCCATGTTCCTGAGTTCATAAAATATTACTCCTATAACTATTCACAATTTTATTAATTTCATTTTTAAATTCAAAGATCTGTGATGATTAAATAATATTTCTTCATAGGGGTCAGAGATTTATTTATTTTTTTCACTCCAGAACCCCAAATCTTACTTTCTTCACAAAGCCTCAGAAATAAAATGATAAAATCCTAAGTGTCTGCAGCCACCACTAGGGGGAGCTTACTGCCTTCTGGTTTATCATTTGAGTATTTGGAGAGCTAAATAAATCTGTGAGCTCCCTCTAGTGGCACCTGCAGAAGTAGACACTTCATTCTAAGTCTTTATGAAAGAAGAAGCAAAACATTTGAAATATTGTATCAGAAGAAAGGAGTGCTTACCGCCCGCTAATAAATGTATGATTTAAACAATCAGTGTAGAAATTTGGACCAATATTCATTGGAGTTCTCCTTTAATTATCATACTACATATTAGATTGTGGGTCCCTCCTGCCATCAAATAATTGGAAGCCAACCATTACCTGAGAGAGGAAAACAAAGTGGCAAGAGGTGCTTATTCAGATCAATAAAGAATCTCTGTGGTCCTCCAAAGCTTTATTTCATTTAAGGTCCCACATCATTGGACCTCTCACCTATATTAGATCCACAGGACCTATACCAAGAGGTTGACTAAAACAGTGGTATGAGTGTGTTGTTTTTTTGTTTTTTTTTAGAAATGTTGCACGAAGGCGTACTTAAAATAAAGAAAGTATTGCATGAGGGCGCTGACGCAAAATGTGTATGATAGAAACATTAGCTTCCAGAGTTATCTTGTTTGTTGAGTTGATTGTGTATAAATGACAGGAGATAAAGTACGACAATGAGTTTTGAACGGCTTCCAAAACATTGCCGAGTCTGAACCTCATTTCATATAATGCCTCTCACATTGTAAAGAAAATTGCTAAAACAGGTTGACGAGCGTATATTCTTCAAGGAAATGAAAATTGGCATCCTCAGATGAATCCAGAGCATTATCCTTCTGCGGCTCTGTCCCTTCCCACTTGCAAAGTACAGTAATTAGTCATAGGCAAAGATGAATGGAGCTTACTCCTATATGACGATAGTAAATTGCCTCCTTTAAATGGATAAGGAGAACGACTTTCCACTTCACACGACTAAACTAATTCTTAATAAGCTGGTTAATTATGGAACATCGATTACGGTTGATGACAAGGAGGTGTCACCGTATGAATCAAGGTGCTTCACAGTGAATTAGGTAAGGAACTTCTTCTGCTCCTTTCATCACTCTGCACGGCTGAACTAACCTTCAAAGGGATATTCCCGTTTCAGCAAATTAAGCTTGTTCCTTGTACAGGGGAAAAAAAATTTCATTTACTACTAGATTCCTGCATTGATTATTGGTAGAGTTGAGCGAATCGAATCCAATTAAGTGGAAATCGATCTGAATTTCAGGATAACTTCTGAGAAGCTGAGAAGCTGAATTCTCTCGTGCTTCGTGGTAGCGAATCGATTTAACCTGAAATAGTGTAAAAAACTAAAAAAATTATACTTACCATCTCCATTTCCTAGTGAGAATCGAATCCAATGAAGTGGAATTCAATCCAAATTTCAGGATAAATTCGATTAGCTGAGAAGCCGAATTCTCTCGTGGTTCGTGGTAGCGAATCAATTTAACCTGAAATAGTGTAAAAAACTAAAAAAATCATACTTACCATCTCCATTTCCTCGCGACAGGCCAGCCGCCGCCATCTTGATTGAAGATCTCGGCCGAAATCCCGCATGTGATGATGTCCTCTCGGGTCAAGCGAGATTTCACTCCAGTTCTTCAAGCAAGATGGCGGTAGGCGGCCCGTCTAGAACACATGGAGGCAGTAAGTATGATTTCATTTTTTTTTGTTTATTTTACACCATTTTTACTCTCAGATGCCGCGATTTTGTATGAACGCGGCATCTGGCAGGTACAATAATAGAGAGCGGCGCTATCACAGTTCCTTGTCATTGCACCCGCAGAGCGGCGCTATCAAAGTTCCCTGTCATTGCACCGGCTACTTACCAAAAGATGTGCTTCGTGACAAAGTAATTCATCGCGAAGCGATTTTTAAAATAAAATTCGTTCATCTCTAATTTATGTTAAAATGTGGTCAGATTGTCATCTATGTCACAATAGTAGGCAAACATAATCTAATGAAACTAGTAATAGACAAACAGTTCTACCATCCATGACTTCCATTGAGAAAACATCCACAATGCAGGGTGAGAATGTAAGTGAACCCTTGAATTTATTAACTGTATATCCCCCTTTAGCAGGAATCATCTCAAACCAAGATTTCCTGTAGTTGCAAATATGAATTGCATGGCATAAAGGTGGACTTATGGACCATATTTATCGAATGCCTTAGGTGCACATTTCTCTTTATGTCATGGTATAGTTCCATAGGGATCAGATTAGGACCTGACTTGGCCATTCCACAATTCATAGTTGATTAACTTGTGAGATTTAGGTCATTGTCTTGTCGCATCATTCAACATCTCTTCAGCTTGAGGTCATGAATGGCTGTTCTTACATTCTCCTGTTATCATACACTAGAGATGAGCGAATCAATTATATTCTTATAGAATCTAAATTTGACCCAAATTTTTCCAAAAAGTCTGATTTGTTAGAATTAGAATTTCTTCTCGATTCAGAAGACTTTTTCCAGAAAGAGAAAAAATACTTGTCTAGGGATTGAAAGTACTTTCGATTCAGGTAGAACTAATTTGTACACAAATCCAATTTCTTGGCCGATTCAACAAATCGGACCGAATAAATTCTTAGGAAATTCACTCATCACTGTTATAAATGTTAGAATTTATTGATCCCTCAATAATTGAAAGGTTCCAGATAGTGATGAGCAAATTATTAAAAAGTTTGATTTCGCTGCTTTGCCAAATATATATATTTTTTATTACTTTGTGGAGAATGACTTCGTCACGAAGCGCATTTCTTTGTAAGTAGTGGGTGCTATGACAGGGACTGGCGATTGTGCCACCGCCGTCATTGTACCCCCCAACTAGATCACGGTGGCAGCCTCCATTGTACCATCCCATCATGGGAAATCTGTATATGAAAAGGGATAGTGCCCCCCACCCATGAAGCTTTAGGATTACATAGGTATTTACTGCACTGTGCGCCATGCATTATAAGGCAAGAAACAGAACAAGACTAACATCAAGACCTTGACCCAAGTACTTCCATCAAAAATATATTGGTGATATAGGGACCATCTTGTACACATTCTTGGAAATGGCACCATATTGGGAACAAGGATTGCCCATTATTTTATAGGAATCTTTCATTTTACGAAGCAAATTCTGTTGCTCCTGTGCAATCATTTGCAGGTAGAGGGTGGCAGTGCCTATCTGCCTCTAGTAACAGTACCAACCACCTGCAGGGATGTTGGACCTGCATCACCGTCATACTGCCCATGCCCAAGCAACTACAAAGGCATGTAGAATGTAATTCTCTCCTTGCTGTATGGAGAAAAGGAAGCAATAAGTACTAAGGGCATGTGCTATGCTCAAGTATTGGCTGCTGCTTACCATTCTGTCCAAAATAATTGCTTAACAGGATTCTGTGAGCAGTTCCCCTAGTGCATTACCTGCTTTCCATACAAGGGACCAGGGGCAGATTGGCGATGGACCCTACAGGGAAATTTCCCAGTGAGTCGATGCTCAGTAGACCACCCAAACCCTATACATGGCCGCCAGTTGGGTCCATAGCGATCTAATGCTCTCATCATTAATTCTAGAAGCATCGGGCACTTGGACAGAAGCAGAAAGTGCTCAACTGTATTCAACTGTATTGCCATCCTTAGGATACTGATAGAGTTGAATGCAGGGGTAGGGGCAGCAGTATTTTGTGTTGCACTGTGTATTTGGTTCTCCACGGCAGTATTTTGAGCTGCACTACAGTATTGCTGGCCTTACCTACTTATGTTGACCCTGCCTACTGCGAAATTGGATCTACCTACAACATGGGGCAACTTTTATTTATTATTTATTCCAGGGCTACTTTAAGTTCCCAATCCACACCTGCAAGGCACTATGTGCAGTGGGAAAGCAGAACGATCTTGAAATAAACCATCTTGTAGAACTTGCGCTGAGAAGACAATATAACATCTCCTCCATTTCTGCAAGAGTCTTACGGCTGATGGGTGTGGCTTTACTAAAAGGGGTCTGGCTTATCTTGCCTAGATAGAGACAGAGCAAAGAGATAACACACTGCCTCCTAGCCAGTGATGGGTGGTTTTCTCAAAGGTCTATGAGAATGTGGAAGCAGACCACAATAAAATACATGTTATTTAGTAACTTTCTTGGAATCTCACATTGTCTATTGGCTTGTTATACCATCTGCATAAGCGGAGTAAAAACGCTAAGGCAATCAGCATGGACATATCTCTTCAAAGCATATGAATCATAGAGATATAATTATGTTTTTCATCTTTACATATGCATATTAATCCAGACTATCTTCCTGTAAAATAAGCAATTATCTTGTTTCTAGAATCTATTACTCTTTTCTGTAACACTGCACAGTCAGAAAAAAAATCACGGAAAATAATGCACTAACACAATTGATGCAAAATACATCTGTGCCCGCCTACCAGCGTCAAGGTGGTCTCATTCCGGCAGGTCCTACTCTAAACTCATCAAGCAACTAATGAGAGGAGGAGCGTGCACAGCTATCTGTACCACCTAATCAATGTCGCCTGTTAGATAAGAGGGGCAATAGTGCACAAAAATGCTACTTCCAAAATAGAAGCACATTTACACCTGAAAAATCATGGAAAAAGATACAAAACATCCTGCACAATATGACAGTAAATATGCGAATGTGCATGGCTACAATTGTAAAATTATGCAAACAATAGATGCAAACATAATATATGGACTAAGCCCTTACTCTAATGATTAAATATGAGACTCTAAGCCAATATATTTTGATCAAAACATATCTGTGCCAACCTACCAGCGCCAAGGTGGTTTCAGTCAGGCAGGTCCTACTCTAAACCTACCTATGACGATGTATGAATCTATTGTGTTAGTGCATTCTTTTCCATCATTTTCTCTTTATAAATGTTGTCATGTACATCCGCATATTTAGTTATCATATCGTTGTCACGGAATGTGTACAGGTAACAAGGCAAAGCAACATGTATAAACGACTCGCTGGATCCAAAAACTAAGGAACCAAGGGAGACCCCTGCAGAAGACCTGGCACTTTCCCTGGCTGCTCAGCCTATGCAAAGATCCGAATGGTGGAGGTTTGCATATCCACGAACCTTGACTATAAAGCCCTGAGCACCCTACAATAGTGAGGGGACACGACCACCGGCTCCCTACACAAGACACGGAGGGAGTCAGGGTCACCTGGGATCCAGCAAACAGATATTAACAGATAAAAGTACACTTAGCTTTGAAGCAAACAGGAGGACAGATCAGCGTGCACACACACTCCAGGAAGTAATATAAGCCGCCCAGAAAAGCATTCTGGGGAGGCATTTAAAGGGAAGCAATTAACACATGACAGCTGAGAGAGGCTGACGAGAGGAGGAGCTGAATACCACAACACAGAAATTCAAGGAGGAGGTTCTGAAAGGCCTCTGTCAGAGCTTCTCAGCTGTCTGGTTGTGACAATCGTGCAGGATGTTTTTCTGTGAATTTTGAACACTACAAAGCCCTGACCATGCTCCCAGTTTTTGTACTTTAATTTTGACCTAAAGAAGAGGATTTTGGGGCTGTGCACTGTTGTTAGCACACCCTTGGTCTGTGTACACAGAACATGCAATAAAACAGAGCGGCTGCCATCTCTGAGGTCGCTCTTTCTGCTTTCTTTGGCATGCTGCTAGTTTAGCTGCAGGATTTGAGCTTAGTGGGTGTCCCCTGGGAAGTTACTTTCTCCTCTTCTCTGTTCTCAATGTTGTAGCCTGTAAATTTGTGTTCCCTCTCGCTTCCTCCTACAATAACATGGCTACGCAAGTTGAGATTTCTTAAAGAAAGTGCAGCATAGCAGAATTATCAGTGGATATATGACCTGCAGCACTAGAATGATAGATATAGCACCTGCTCCAATCACACATAACTCTGCAGTGCTCAGAGGGAAGCTTGCAGATTCAGACTACACACAGCTGGACATCGGTCTACAGAGAGGAAGCATATACTAAATGGCATAAGCTCTTTAAGGAAAACTAGTTTCATTTGTTTATTTTATGTTATTTAGGGCAAAACTGAGAAACAGAATAGTTACAAATAAACACAAATCAAATAACCCCTCACAAAATGCTGATGGAAACAGCAATAAAGCTACAGCAAAGATAACAATGTGCTATATGTACAACTGAGGCAACGTAAAATTCACATTTCTGAATGGAAATCTCTGAGATAATTTAAGGTATTTTGGATGTGGCAAAAGTGTTCTGCACTAGAAAGGTCCTAAGGCGACCCAGCTGTTCCCCAGATTGATAGAGTGCGTAATGGATATTTTAAGCTATGCAATACAGTCTCTCTTGAGAGCTTTGCAAAGCAGTGAGGAAGTTCAACTACCATTGCATTTTCTAGGTCACCATTACATATGCAAAAAATGTAAAAAATCTATTGCAAAAAATAATATATATATATATATATATATATATATATATTACATACCTGTACATATAAAATATAAGGATACATGTAAAAGGATAGAACTACTATAATATTGATCATATGTACAAGCAAAAAACTACTTTAATACTGCTCCTATGTGCAAGAATATAACTACTATAATACTGCCTCCTATGTACAAGAATATAACTACTATAATACTGCTCCTATGTACAAGAATATAACTACTATAATACTGCCTCCTATGTACAAGAATATAACTACTATAATACTGCTCCTATGTACAGGAATATAACTACTATAATACTGCTCCTATGTACAAGAATATAACTACTATAATACTGCCCCTATGTATAAGAATGTAACTACTATAATACTGCTCCTATGTACAAGAATATAACTACTTTAATACTGCCTTCTATGTACAAGAATATAACTGCTATAATACTGCTGCTATGTACAAGAATATAACTACTATAATACTGCTCCTATGTATAAGAATATAACTACTATAATACTGCCTCCTATGTACAAGAATATAACTACTAGAATACTGCTCCTATGTACAAGAATATAACTACTTTAATACTGCCTTCTATGTACAAGAATATAACTGCTATAATACTGCTGCTATGTACAAGAATATAACTACTATAATACTGCTCCTATGTACAAGGATATAACTACTATAATACTGCTCCTATGTACAAGAATATAACTGCTATATTACTGCTCCTATGTAAGAAAATATGACTATTATAATACTGCTCCTATGTGCAAGAATATAACTACTATATTACTGCTCCTATGTACAAGAATATAACTACTATATTACTGCTCCTATGTACAAGAATATAACTACTATAATACTGCCCCTATGTACAAAAATATAACTACTATAATACTGCCTCCTATGTACAAGAATATAACTACTAGAATACTGCTCCTATGTATAAGAATATAACTACTATAATACTGCCTCCTATGTACAAGAATATAACTACTAGAATACTGCTCCTATGTATAAGAATATAGCTACTATAATACTGCCCCTATGTATAAGAATATAACTACTATAATACTGCCTCCTATGTACAAGAATATAACTACTATAATACTGCTCCTATGTACAAGGATATAACTACTATAATACTGCTCCTATGTACAAGAATATAACTGCTATATTACTGCTCCTATGTAAGAAAATATGACTATTATAATACTGCTCCTATGTGCAAGAATATAACTACTATATTACTGCTCCTATGTACAAGAATATAACTACTATATTACTGCTCCTATGTACAAGAATATAACTACTATAATACTGCCCCTATGTACAAAAATATAACTACTATAATACTGCCTCCTATGTACAAGAATATAACTACTAGAATACTGCTCCTATGTATAAGAATATAACTACTATAATACTGCCTCCTATGTACAAGAATATAACTACTAGAATACTGCTCCTATGTATAAGAATATAGCTACTATAATACTGCCCCTATGTATAAGAATATAACTACTTTAATACTGCTCCTATGTACAAGAATATAACTACTATAATACTGCTCCTATGTACAAGAATATAACTACAATAATACTGCTCCTATGTACAAGAATATAACTACTATAATACTGCTCCTATGTACAAGAATATAACTACTATAAAACTGCCTCCTATGTACAATAATATAACTGCTATAATACTGCTCCTATGTATAAGAATATAACTACTATAATACTGCCTCCTATGTACAAGAATATAACTACTAGAATACTGCTCCTATGTATAAGAATATAGCTACTATAATACTGCCCCTATGTATAAGAATATAACTACTTTAATACTGCTCCTATGTACAAGAATATAACTACTATAATACTGCTCCTATGTACAAGAATATAACTACAATAATACTGCTCCTATGTACAAGAATATAACTACTATAATACTGCTCCTATGTACAAGAATATAACTACTAGGGGGCGGAGCTTGACTGTGAAGCTGAATGGCAGCAGCTTCCTGAGCTCCTCTCAAGTACCGGTGAATTAACCCCTTTAGCAGCTATAATACCGCACACCGAATGGGGAAACTTGGAAGAGATCACAGCAGGGATCACCTGGAACCGACTCCTGCTCGTTCAAAGCAGCCAAGAAATTTCTTAAAAAGCAGGCGAAGCTGCACGCCAGCGATATCCCCAAAATGGCGCCGCGAGCGCCTCAGCCATCAGACGCAGAGGAGCCATCTGAAGCGGGCAGTGCATCGGAAGCTTCGGAATGCCTACTCCCACGGCGACGCATGCATTTATCGAAAGAGGTGCTTAAAGAGCTCTTGGACGCCGCTTTAGCCCCCCTGAAAAGGGATTTAGAAGAGATAAAGGACGATCTCCGCGGCCTGGGGCACAGGGTAATGGCGCTCGAAAACGGCCAAGACGCCATCTTGCAACATGAGGGCAAAACATGCTTAGCCCTGCAGATGCACCGCGATCTAATAAATGAGGCCCACCTGCACATAGAAGACCAGGAGAACAGGAGCAGGCGCAGGAACTTGCGGATTATAGGCTTGTCTGAATCCATCGCGGCAGAGGCCCTCCGTACAGTGGCGGCTGAAATCTTCAAGCAACTGCTAGGCCCAGACAGAGCAGCTACAGTGGTGGTGGAACGCATCCACCGTGCGCTGCGTCCTAGGCCGAAACCCACAGAACCGCCGCGAGACGTGATATGCGGCCTTCTCAGCTTCATAGATACAGCTGACATCCTGAAACACAGCAGAGAAGCTGAAAACCTCAGGTATGAAGACGCTCCCCTCATGTTTTTCCAGGATCTGGCCCCCACCACGCTGATGAAGCGGCGTACCCTGCGTCCGTTACTGGATGCCCTGAGATCATCTGCCACCCAGTTCAGGTGGTTATACCCCTTCGGCCTGGCCATAATGAAAAATGGCAGGCAGCTTACAGTCCGCAAGCCAGATGACTTAAAATCCATTTGGGGCCCGCTGGGTCTGGATCCCATAGACATACCCTCCTGGATGCCCGTGGACCAGGGTGATCCTTTGCCTATTCCGCCTATAATGGAGGCCTGGACGGATGTGTCCCCTGGGAAGACTGGGAAGACCAGAAGAGATCGACGCGTCACCTGAAGCTGCTTCTTCACCTCTTGTGCAGTCTAATTAGGAACTCCCTCCTTTGCTGGGCACAGCAGTTCACTTTGTGCCTTCAGTTGCAGGGCTATATGCCTGCCTCTCTAAGTTCAGCTATATGGAAGATGGAGTTACCTGCGATATGTGTCTTTTAACCACTTGAAGTGATTGGGGATCTTGTTGAGGGACAAAGTCGCTGTTAATGCAAAAGTGGTCTTTAACCTTGGAGAAGTACCGTGAACTGTTCTGAAAAAGTTCTTGTTATTCACATAGTTGTTCTACCCTATTTGGTCGAGATTTGGGGTCTCACCGGTTCCTTACCATGTAATGGTTGACCCCCCTCTGAAAGCCTATCAGTGGCTCTCAGCTGTCCTATGGAAGCCCCCCCCTGATGGATCCCGGCTTGATGTCGTGAAGAGAAAGGATCCACTACGTGTCAGGTGTTCCATGGGACTTTTCCAATGCGCACTAATGTACCTGTGGCATGTGTTTTTCTTAATTATTTTCATCCAAATGTTCTCCCACCCTGTAAGTCTGTCTATCCTTTCCCTTTTGTTCTCCCTCCTCGCTCGGTCAGGATTTATCATATGTATTCTGGTTGTATGCTTCCAGTGGTTAATGCTTTTCTCTTCACTTTGTAATAGGTCACCATGACTTCCTTTGTTGTGTCATCACTGAATGTCCGGGGTCTGAACGAGCCATGTAAGAGATCTCAGGTATTGTCACTCTTGCAAAAAGATAAAACTTCTATAGCTTATTTTCAGGAAACACACTTTAAAACAGGGAAGATACCGAAGTTACCATCCACAAAATTCTCCCAATGGTACCATAGCACCCATTCGTCAGCCAGCAGAGGGGTCAGCATTGCAATACACAAAAGCATCCCGTTTACTCAGAAGGCGACCTCTGCAGATTCCGAGGGGCGCTTTCTGTTTGTAAAAGGCCTCATTGCTGACACCTCTGTCACACTGGCGAATGTATACGCCCCCAATAGGGGTCAGGTCCCGTGGCTCGTTCAGACCCTTAGACAGTTGAGCTCCTTTACTGAGGGATTGCTGGTACTAGGCGGGGATTTTAATGTAGCCATAGAGCCCTCTTTAGATTCCTCGTCAGGTAGGTCGTCTGTTACCCACAGGCTTTTGAGGCGCCTTAAGGTTTCTTTGAAGAGACTGGGGGTACTAGACATGTGGCGTACATTGCACCCTTCAGGGAGGGATTATTCATTCTATTCTCATGCAAAAGATTCTTACCACAGGATAGACTATCTTTTCCTTTCAGGTGCCCACGCTTCATTAGTTTCCAGTGCTAGAGTAGGAAGCATTGTACTCTCAGACCATGCCCCAATCTTTCTAACCCTCTCATTAACCGGCCTCCCAAGGAAAGACTGGACATGGCGACTAAATGACACCCTCATTCAAGACCCTGACCACGTATCCAAACTTTCAGCCTCACTGTCTGAGTTTTTTAAGATTAATACATCTGGTTCATCCCCCCCATCTATCCCCATTGTTTGGGAGACGCATAAGGCCGTGATTAGAGGTGAATTGATTGCTCTTGGCTCTTATGTAAAGAAAAAGCGATCTCAGGCTCAGAACCTGTTAATGTCCCGTATCACAGCTCTTGAGCTCACCCACAAACAGTCCCAAGCTTCCCAAGTGGCAGAGGAATTATATAAAGCTAGAAACGACCTTAAAAACCTATTGAACGCTACTTCGGCCAAGTTACTGTTTCGGTCTAAGTTCAGGTCCTATGCCCATGGCGATCGGGGAAATAAGCTGATGACGGCGCTCTGTAAACAACAACAAGCAAATTCCTTTATCCCGGGTATTAAAGATGCGGCGGGTAATGTGCACAAGACTACGCCCGAGATAGCAAAGGCGTTTTGCGCCTTCTATTCTAATCTATATAACTTACCATCTCCGAACCAAGCCTCTCCGGAGTCTATAGCTGATGCGACGGATCAATTCCTTAAAACACTCAATCTCCCCTCCATAAGCTCCACGCAGGCTTCCCAACTTACCTCTCCAATTACAGACGAAGAGATACTTAAAGTTCTATCCTCCATCCCTTCTGGGAAGAGCCCTGGCCCTGACGGCCTAAACATCTCGTATTATAAAACTTTTAAGGATATACTGCTCCCACATTTTAAATCCCTTTGCAACTATTTACTAAACGGAGGGTCCTTGCCTCCACAATCTTAATGGCCCATGTCACCATCCTTCACAAGGAAAATAAAGACCCTCTTGAATGTGGCAGCTACCGTCCCATTTCCCTATTGAATGTTGATGTTAAGTGGTGGGCGAAGATATTGTCCCAACGCCTTCAGCTACTGCTTCCTGACATAATATACGGTGAGCAGGTTGGTTTTGTCCCTGGCAGACGGGGCAATGAGAATACAATTCGTTTGCTGCACTTGATGTCCTGGGCGCGAACTAAAGGACTGCCTGTAGCGTTACTGAGCACCGACGCAGAAAAAGCATTTGACAGGGTGAGCTGGTCTTTCATGGCTAAGACACTGTCACAATTTGGTATACCAGAACAATTCATTTCTGCCATTTTCTCGTTGTATCTGGCCCCCTCTGCCAGGGTCAAAGTCAATGGGACCTTATCCCCAACATTTGGCATTTCCAATGGTACGCGTCAGGGGTGTCCGCTCTCCCCGACTCTCTTTGTTTTGGTGATGGAGACTCTGCTCAGCAAAATTCGTCAGTCCCCTGAGATCGAGGGAGTCACCATTGGGTCTCAAGAGCATATCACAGCAGCTTTCGCTGACGATCTACTGGTGATAACTTCAAATCCTAGGGTATCCTTCCCTAAACTGCTTACCATTTTTGAAGATTTTGGTTTTATTTCCAATTTTAAAATTAATTATTCCAAATCTATGGCTCTTAATGTATCCTGTCCTGGAAACATAGAGCAGCATTTAAAAAATTCTACCCCCTTTAAGTGGGCCTCTAAAGAAATACCTTTTTTAGGTATTAAAGTAACTGCTGACCCTAAGGAATTATTTCCCTCCAATTACCTTTCTTTACTTCAATCTGTTAAAACGCAGCTCCACTCACTAAAAATGCCTTTCATCTCCTGGATAGGGAGGAAAAATTATTTAACAACCTATATACTCCCTAGGTTCCTGTACCTTTTGCAGACTCTTCCGATTTGGGTCCCGCAGTCATATTTCACGGAAGTCCGCCGGATGTTGTCCCTCTTTCTTTGGAGAGGCCGGTCCCCGAGGGTGGCCTACACCATTCTAACCAGGGAAAAGAGGTTTGGAGGGTTTGGGTTGCCTGATGTCCACTTGTATTATAAAGCTAACCTTATGTGCAGAGGCGTGAGCCTTCTCTTAGGACGTCCTGCGAACATCTGCTCACAGTTGGAACAAAAGTTACTTACTGATACTGAGAAATTAATTCTGTGGGGTATACGCCCATGTTCCCCCACGGCTTCTAAATTGCCTTTACTGTGGAGAGGGGTGCTATTCACCTGGTCTATGCTTTATAGTTCCAAGACGCTTAATTTCCCGAGCCCTAGGCTCCCATTATATCTATTACAACGCTATGCTCACCCCGAAATACTCGGGGTCACAGGGGTTTGGACACTGCTCAAGAACCATACGCTGCAAGATGTGGTGTCAATAGAGGGGAAGCTGGATTGGAAAGAGATCCTTGAATTACCTAAAGTTCAATCAGTAGCTTTCTTACATCTCCATAGCTTTAAGAGAGACATAAAACTCCTGCATCTACAAACATCCCATCTGTCCTCTCCCACTTGGTTGGAACGGAGGCTGATGTCGGACCGGCCCTCTAGCAGACCCTTTTCCACGATGTATAAGGAGCTACTATCCTTTACTTGCTCTGAACCTCATTTCCTGGGCTCATGGGAGAAGGAACTATCCCTCAAATTGTCAGAACCGGAGAGAGCTTTTATTCTGGCCCAATCTCATGGATTTAGCCGTTGCATTAAAATTCAGGAGAACTCGTACAAGCTGCTGACCAGATGGTACAAGACTCCTGAGTTTCTTCATAAACTCAATCCGGAAATCCCTGAGGTCTGCTGGAGGTGCGGGACGGGCATCGGTTCTCTTTCGCATATTTGGTGGGATTGCATGAATATGCGTTCCTTCTGGAGCCAAGTAGAGATTTTGACTAACAGAATCTGCTCCACTTCTATAGCTTTGGATCAAAAGCTGATTCTACTCTGGTGCCCCAATTCTTCATTTACCCCAGCCAAATCAGATTTACCTACTATATTACTTACTGCCGCTAGACTTTTAGTCCCCTTGTTGTGGAGACAAACTCTGCCTCCCACCATTTCGAGTTGGTTGGGAAAAGTGGACCAACTTTATAGGTTTGAGGAGTTGGCACACTGGGAGAACCACACGCGTGCAAAGTTCCTCAAGGTGTGGCTTCCATGGAAGAAATTCAGGTTTCCTGACAGTTAGAGCGATTCCCCCCCCCCTCCCTTTCCCTCCTTACCCTCCTTACCCTTGTCTTTCTGTCTTTCTTTATTTTATTGTTATATTAGATCTCTATTGGATCCAATTTAAGTATGTCCATATGCTTGGATAGAGATGACATTCTTGCATATTATTGTTGATACAGACAGTGGCGCATGATATTTGTAACGTGCATTATCGGCATTTATCATATTGCTCCCTTTTATGCTGTGATTTGTCAAATGTGCTATTACATAACTTGCCTGTATCTTTTTCATGACATAACCAATAAAAAGAGATTTGGTTAAGAATATAACTACTAGAATACTGGTCCAAGAATATGTACGTAGAAGAATATTCTCCTCTGCTCAGGGCTCCATCAGCTTCTAAAGCCTTCTACATTTACAGTATATTGTCCTCTTCTGTTTGTGAAAAGTGACAAGAATCTGATGTTATTCAAGAGGCCACTTTATCTCATCACTGTCTATAATACTGCTCCTATGTACAAAAACATAACTACTATAATACTGCTCCTACTGTATGTAGAAGAATATAATTACTATAATACTGCTCCTATGTACAAGAATATAACTACTATAATACTACCCCCTGTGTACAATAATATAGCTACTATGATACTGCCTCCTATGTACAAGAATACAACTGCTATAATACTGCTCCTATGTACAAGAATACAACTAGGGGGGCGGAGCTTGGCCGCTTAGCTGAATGGCTGCCTGTCACTGAGCTCCTCTACCTGACTGGCGTTTAACCCCATTAAAAGCACTCTTTCACCTGCACAAATGGGCAAAGTGGGGAGAGATCGCACCAAGGACCCTGCAGAACCTACCCCGGTCCGCTCCAAACAGCCTGACATGGAGCAATTCTTGAGAAAGCCGCTCAAGAGTCGTGTAGCCGAGACTCTTAAGATGGCGCTGAAGGCACCTCTGCATTCTGAAGCAGAGTAATATTCGGAAGCGGGAAGCGCTTCTGACACCTCCGATTATAATGCTCGCAAACGGGGCGTGATATTTTCGAAAACGTCTCTTCGAGAAGTCCTGGACTACGCTCTGGTTCCCTTGAAGCAAGACTTGGCTAATATTAAGGTAGATCTATGCAGCATATGTCAAAAAGTGGCGGCGCTGGAAAATTCGCAAGATTATTCGCCACGAGGGGGAAACTTGTGCGGCACTCCGATCGCATAACGACCTGCTCAACAACACTCTTCTTCGCATCAAAGATCAGGAAAATCGTAGTCGCCGAAGGAATATTCGGATTCGAGGCCTACCTGAAACATTCGCATCTGAAGCACCTGAAAAAAATTGCTAATGAAATTTTCGTGAATCTCTGGGGTCCTGATAGAGCTGCGAAAATAATAATCGAACGCATCCATCGAGCTCTGAGACCTAAGCCTAAAGAATCTGACCCGCCGAGGGATGTTGTCTGCAGCCTTCTTAGCTACGTGGACACTGCTGCTCTGCTGAAAGCAGATAGAGAGCCAGATCGCATTGAATTTGAAGGTACGCCAATTTTGTTTTTTCAGGACTTGGCACCCTCTACGCTGGCGAAACGCCGAATTCTTCGCCCACTATTGGAAGCACTTAAGGCCTCAGCCACCCAGTTCAGATGACTCTACCCGTTTGGTCTGGTCTTCATGAAAAATGGGAGACAGATTACCATACGCTCTCCTCAGGATTTACATGCCGCCTGGGTACTCTTGGGAATTTCGCTAATTGATATCCCGTCCTGGATGCCTGCTGACCAGGGGGATCCCATACATTCACCTCCAAGTGTGGATCAATGGAACCTCATCTCCTCAGGTAGAGTGGTCAGACCTGGTCGGGACCGCCAGCCTTCTGCTAAATCTGGTCTCCCTCCACATTGTTGAGGACACACGGTACTTCCTAGATTTCCTCTAAGTCCTGAGCCCCTCTCCAAGGGCACTTCACCTCACGGCCACCCTGCCAGTGGCCACTGATGTTATACCGATGGCGTCCCCTGATGGCCTCCTTTTGGCCCTCAAGTGTTCTACGAGACCCCCCGCCTGATGGATCCCGGCTGACCGCCGTTATGAAAAAGGATCACTTCAACATCTGGCGCTTTGTAGAGCTACCATTTATTAGATTGCTGTTTTGGCTGCTACATTTAACTCTTTGTTTCTTCCCTCTTAATTGCAAATTTTCTTTTATTGTTGTCGTTGTCTTCCTTCCCTCCTGTGTGACCTCCCTTCCCTCTTCCACACTTGTCTGGTTTACATGGCGATTGTTCGCATCATCCCTCCCCATTGTCTCAAGATGGCTTCCATTATAGTATCTTCCTTCAATGTTAGAGGTCTGAATGAGCCATGCAAGAGATCCCAGGTCCTATCTCTATTGCAGAAAGACAAAGTTTCCATCGCATTCTTCCAAGAGACCCACTTCTGGGCGGGTAAGATACCTAACCTCCCTCCTAAAAAATTATTGCAATGGTATCATAGTGCACATAGCTCGGCTAGTAGAGGTGTCAGCATAGCCATTCACAAGCAACTCCCCTTTGTAGTATCTGCCTCCTCTTCAGACCCTGAGGGTCGGTACTTGTTTGTGAAGGGCTCCATTGCAGACACACCGGTTACACTAGCTAATGTGTACGCACCTAACCGAGGCCAGGTCTCATGGCTAATTCATACCCTCTTATCCCTATCCTCTTTTAAAAATTGTATTGTCATTTTAGGAGGTGATCTCAATGTGTCCCTAGACCCTAGCCTTGACTCCTCCTCTGGAAAATCAGTGGTTACACATATACGCCTGGGGCGCTTGAAACTTCCCTTGAAAAAATTAGGTGTCTTCGACAGGTGGCATACTCTAAACCCCTCAGGTAGGGACTATACATTCTATTCCCATGCCAAGTCCTCCTATCATAGATTAGACCACTTCTTCTTGTCCTCAGACCATGCCCAGCTGCTCTTACAAGCCAAGATAGGTAATATCACTTTATCGCCCACGCTCCGATTTTCTTATACATCTCCCTGACCACTCTTCCGAGAAGGGAATAGAATTGGTGCCTCAATGACACCCTTATTTTAGATCAGACTAACTCCTCGAAACTAGCCTCTTCCCTGACCGAGTTCTTCCAGCGGAACAATGCCGGGCATGCACCCCCTCCTCCCCCCATCATTTGGGAAACTCATAAGGCTGTAATTCGGGGAAAACTTATTGCCCTCAGTGCCCACATCAAAAAAACAACACTCCCGAGCTAATACAACCCTCATGTCCTGTATTGAGTCGCTTGAACTTGTACACAAGCAATCGCAAGCGCTCAGTTGCGCGGCTGAACTTATTGACGTGAGAGAGCGAAACTTAAGAATCTACTTAATGTGACCTCGGCTCTGAAGCTCTGAAGGTCCTTGTCTCTATCCCCTCGGGGAAGAGCCCTGGACCTGACAGCTTCTCCATCACCTACTATAAAACTTTTCAAAACATTTTAGTGCCACATTTCCGCTCCCTGTGTAACCACCTTCTTAGCGGAGGCCAACACCCTCCCCAATCGCTCTCGGCCCATATTACTATTATTCATAAAGAGAACAAGGACCCCCTAAACTGTGGCAGCTACCGCCTAATTTCCTTATTGAATATGGATGTAAAATGGTGGGCCAAGATCCTAGCTCAGCGGATCCAGTCGATTCTCCCTGACATTATTAATAAGGAGCAGGTTGGGTTTGTCTCTGGCAGACAGGGGAAGGAGAATACCGTCCGCCTTCTTCATCTTATGAATTGGGCACGGAACACATCTAGCTTTGCTCAGCACTGACGCGGAGAAGGCCTTCGACAGGGTCAGCTGGCATTATATGTCTGCGGCCAGTCTAAATTTGGCTTCCCTGACCAGTTTATTTCGGCTATTTTCTCCTTGTACTCGTCCCCCTCTTCCAGGGTCAAGGTCAATTACACCCTTTCACCCGCCTTTGCCTATCTAACGGCACAAGGCAAAGTTGCCCTCTCTCCCTGTCCCTCTTCGTCATCATTATGGAGACCCTATTATGCAAGATCAGACAAGACCCAGATATTGAAGACATCAAGATGGCTTCTTATACCTATCTTACTGCGGCATTTGCAGATGATCTGCTCATTATGACCACTAACCCCATGATTTCATTCCCATGACTTCATTCGCTATTTGAGGAGTTTGGATGGGTCTCTAACTTCAAGATCAATTATAGTAAGTCATTAGCTCTGAACGTATCTTGCAAACCCTGTGTAGTCAAGAACCTCAAGCGCGCTACCTCCTTTACTTGGGCCCCCCACGATATAACATTATTGGGGATCCGTATCTCAGCCAACCACGACGACTTATTTGGTCTCAATTATGCTCCCCTACTCAAAAATATTAGAACACACCTGCAGTCCCTTCAACTCCCTTTTATTTTGTGGATAGGCAGGAAGAACTACCTCAAGGCATTTATAGTTCCCAAACTCCTGTATTTGTTACAAACATTACCGATCTGGCTACCCCGTTCTTATTTCGTAGAGATACGCCGTATGTTCTCCTTGTTCCTGTGGGCGGGTAAATCCCCTTGGACAGGCTCGGACTGGCCCACAGGGGTACAGGGGAATCCCTAGTCTCCCACCCACTGCACAAGTGGCACATAACACAGTAGACTTGCTGCACCCCATACATATATTCAGTGTACAGCACCTCAACCAGCCTATGTTCATATAAAAAACTTGTTAGATTATTTATTATATTTGAATGTATCCTTATGGTGGGCCCCCAAAATAAATTTTTACTGGTAGGCCCTCGGTACCCCAGTCGGACACTGCCCGTGGATAGCTTATTCCACATTGACAAGAGAAAAAAGATTTGGGGGCTTTGATCTGCCTAATATTCATACTTACTATACGGCTTCGCTCTTAAGTAGATGCCTTTCTCTCCTCTCGTGTCAACCCCCGAATCTATGTGTACAGTTAGAACGTGTTATACTCACCTATAAAGAAGGACTTATCCTGTGGGGAATCCGTACATGTTCCCCTAATAACTCATATGCTTCCCCCATTTGGAAAGGCATGTTAGTAGAATGGGCCAAACTATATAAATCCCGAGACCTAAGGTTCCCAAACCCTCACCTCCCCCTACATCTACTACAGAATTACATTCATCCCAACATTCTTAGACCCACAGAAGTTTGGCACCTGCTATCTGACCTTAACCTACAAGACATTATTTCTCTAACTGGGGACTTGGCATGGGACAAGAGCCACACTCCACACTCTACCTAGAGTCAAAGACCTCTCCTTCCTTTCTACCTGGGCATTTAGCCGAGATATTAACGCTCTTAAACTGTCCCCCCCCCATTTCTGATTTGCCTACTTGGTTGGAAAAAACGCTTTGTGTATCCGAGATACCGAAAAAAAAACTCTTGACGCTTTACAGGGAATTCCTTTCTTCTGCCCCTCCAGCACTGCACTTTATGTCTGCCTGGGAAAAGGATCTCTCAATCCATTTATCCGAGCCAGAGAAAGCCTCTATTTTATCTCACTCTCATGGCTTCAACCGATGCATCAAAATTCAAGAGAATTCGTATAAACTACTTACGCGCTGGTACAAAACACCAGAATTCCTGCAAAGACTTAACCCTGATTTCCCAGAGCAGTGCTTGAGGTGTGGAACAGAGGTTGGCTCCTTGTCGCATCTCTAGTGTTTTTATTTTGTAAAATCCGCCCCTTCTGGACCCAAATAGAGACCACAATTAATCAGATATGCTCCTCTAGTGTCCGTCTAGAAGCAAAATTAGGTGTCCCAATGACTCCCTTACTCCATCCAAGACTAACCTCCCGACCATGCTTCTCACCGCTGCCCGATTGTTGATACCCCTTCTTTGGAAGAATGACTCCCCACCTTCAATGTTGATGTGGACCGAGAAAACAGACCAATTGTTCAGATTTGAGGAATTGGCCCACTGGGAAACCCACACACGCTCCAAATTCCTCAAAGTGTGGCGCCCTTGGGAAAAGTATCATACCTCTTAAGTGATGTGGAAAGAACTCCTCCCCCCCCCTGCCTACCCTTTCCCCCTCTTTCCCACCCATGTATGTCCTTTTCTTTCATTGTTTACTGTCTAAATATGTTTATACTCACGACCTCAGTTATTTTGATAAGGTCTGCAAGAATATTTGTACCTGTTTATTCAATGCCATTTGCACATGGCCCTCTGCTGACAACTGCCCTTGATTTGACCATCTGCACTCTCAATAAAAAGAGTTTTGGTTAAGAATACAACTACTATAATACTGCTCCTATGTACAATAATATAACTACTATTATACTGCTCCTATGTACAAGAATATAACTACTATAATACTGCTCCTATGTACAAGAATATAACTACTATAGGGGGCGGAGCCTAGCCACGCTGCTGAATGGCTGCACACGCTTGAGCTCCTCCAGCATTCCGGCTCATTTGCCCTATTTAAGCTTCTAATTTGATTGATTATGGGGAAACCTGGCAAAGATAAGAACAGAGGAAGCTCAGAGTCGACCCCACTGCGCTCCAAATTACCAGAGATGGAGAAGTTTCTTCGGAAAACACTGAGGCTTACTGCTCAGAAGGGCCCCAATATGGCGGCATCTATTACTCATGACTCCGATGCAGGAGACATCTCAGACGCAGGCAGCGGCTCCGATATCTCAGACGGGAGACCCAGAGATAAGCCCCTCTCAGAACGGACTCTCCGACGTGTCCTTGAAGCTGCCCTCTCGCCTCTTAAGCAAGACTTGTCAGACATTAAGGATGATATAAAGCACCTGGGTCAGAGGGTTGTCTCGTTAGAAACAGCACAAGAAGCTATCATGACTTATGAGGGTAAAGCTTCGGAGGTGCTGACGTCTCACAAGGCCTTACTGAACGATGCCTTCCTGAAGCTGGAGGATCAGGAAAATCGTAGTCGCCGGCGCAACATTCGCATTTGCGGCTTACCCGAGTCGATTGCGGCGGAGGCCTTACCGACAGTTGCGCGCGAAATATTTTCCATGATGCTTGATCCGGATAGAGCGGCAGGAATCGTGGTGGAGCGCATACATAGGGCGCTGCGCCCCAGGCCTAAACCGCAAGAGCCACCACGTGACGTGATTTGTGGCCTGTTGAGCTACGTCGACACTGCAGCCCTCCTGAAACGGCAACGCGAGATGGAGGTACTTGAGTACGAAAATACCCCGATCCAGATGTTCCAGGATCTCGCGCCATCCACCTTGGCCAAGCGGCGCCTGTTCAAGCCTCTCCTGGATGTCCTGCGGAAGACGTCGACTCCGTTCCGATGGCTATATCCTTTTGGGCTGGCGGTCTCCAGGAATGGTAAACTACTTACCGTACGCTCACCAGCGGATCTTGATTCTGTTTGGAGGTCCCTGGATGTTCCCCCTGTGGAAATCCCTTCATGGTTACCGGCCGACCAAGATGGCCCCCTACCTACTCCACCTCGTGTCTCGGCCTGGCAGAAGGCCTCCGCAGGCAGATCGTTTGGGACGCGGCAAGATGGACAGGGCCCTCACCTGAGCCCGCCGCTCCGGCCATGTTCGTAGGCATGTATCGTTGATATCTCATTTCTCCAGGCCTGGAGATGACTGTCTCTCAACCTCCTGTTTTAATGTTTATTATAGGCGAACTTGGCCTCTCCCCTGGTTTCCATTTTACGGCCTACATTATATTTCGGGTCTATGTTTTATATATGATGTCATAACAGATTTGTGACGCTTCTCTGTTTCCACTGGTCGCTACCTCTGGGACTGCGAGCTCTATTCCCCACCTGAAGGGTGAAGACCGGATAGATACCGGTGCTGGACGTATTTGTGTTCTGGTCTATATGTTTCGGACCATACGGTGCTTTACTTGCCCCCTCGCCAGTCCAATCCTGTCTTGGCTGGTGATAAGTAAAGCATTCACTCCACCTCGGATGGGTACTTGTCCGAGCTGGTCATTTGCCAGTTTAATATGTTTATGGTTATCTCCCCTATTTTATTTTCTATGTTCTCCTCTCCCCCCTTTCCTTTCCTCTGCTCATATCAACTGTGTGCTATTCAGTGCTCCCATGGGTGTCATGGGCTCTTACCCACCTGATTGTATGCCGAAATGTCTTCTATTGTAGTCGCCTCGCTAAATGCACATGGACTGAACGAGCCATGCAAAAGGTCTCAAACGCTGTCTCTCCTTCTGAGGGATAAAGTTTCAGTGGCTTTTCTGCAGGAGACCCACTTCAGAACAGGCAAAATCCCTAACTTTCCCCCTAAGAAATTTGTCCAATGGTTTCACAGTACCCATGATTCTGCTAGTAGGGGAGTTAGTATAGCTGTGCATAAGTGCCTTCCCTTCAAGCATACCGCTACCTCTGCAGACCCAGAGGGCAGGTACATCTTTGTAAAGGGTGTACTGGGTGATTCCCCAGTGACGTTTGCCAATTTGTATGCCCCTAATAAAGGCCAAGTACCATGGCTCGTTCAGTCCCTTGCTTTATTATCCTCCTTTTCAGAGGGGTTATTGGTTTTAGGGGGCGACTTCAATGTTGCTCTAGAGCCAGCGGTGGACACCTCGGTGGGCAGACCCTCTGTGTCCTATAGGCTCTTGAAAAGGCTAAAAGTTTCTCTGAGAAGGCTGAAGGTCTTGGACATCTGGCGTACTCTAAACCCCAATGGCCGAGATTACACATTTTACTCGCATGCCAAGATGTCTTTCCACAGATTGGATTATCTGTTCCTATCCGATTCGCATATACATAATGTCTCTGGAGCCCGGATAGGTAACATCACACTGTCCGACCATGCCCCTGTTATTATTAACCTCTCCCTGTCCGGTCCTCAGAGGAAAGAGCGCTTATGGCGTCTCAATGACACTTTGGTTTTAGATCCTACACACGCTGGCAAAATTAAGGCCTTGATTTCAGAATTTTTTGCGCTAAATGATACTCCAGACTCCCCTCCTTCTCCTTCCATATTATGGGAATCTCACAAGGTAGTTATCAGGGGGGAACTCATTGCCCTTGGGGCTTATGTAAAAAAACAAAGGATGCAGGCTTTAGATGCCTTACTGGCGTCCATCGCTCACCTTGAGTCCTCCCACAAGGAATCACGAGCCTTAAGCACGTTGGCAGAACTGACTGAAGCCAGAACGCGCTTAAAAAATTTATTAAATGTCACCTCTGCGAAGCTGGTGTTACGATCACGTTTCAAGGCTTATGCCCATGGAAATAGAGGAAACAGACTGATGTCGGCCATTGCCAAGAAGCAGTTCTCGGACTCCTTTGTTTCCTCTATTAAAGATTCCAAGGGAACGGTACATAAGTCCACCCCAGATGTCGCCAAAGCATTTTGCGCCTTCTATGAGGCATTATATAATTTACCCCCTCCAACTGGGGCTACCCCTAATGATCTCTCCGAGGCCACAGACAAATTTTTGCAGACCCTGAACCTCCCTTCCATATCCTCATCCAAGGCTTCCCTTCTGACTAGGCCCATCTCTGATTCGGAGATTCGTACGGTTCTCATGTCTATCCCTTCGGGTAAAAGCCCTGGGCCCGATGGATTTTCCATAGCCTACTATAAATCCTTTCAGGATGTTTTAATCCCTCGTTTCAGGAATTTGTGCAACTACCTTCTTACTGGGGGCTCCCTTGCACCTCACTCCTTGTTGGCGCACATTACTGTCCTCCACAAGGAAAACAAGGACCCGACTTGCTGCAGTAACTATAGGCCGATCTCCTTGCTTAATAATGATGTGAAGTGGTGGGCGAAGATTTTGGCTTCCAGGCTCCAAGACGTTCTGCCTGATATTGTCCATGAGGAGCAAGTAGGTTTTGTCCATGGCAGACAGGGGTCTGAAAACACGGTGCGGCTTCTCCATCTTATTAACTGGGCCAAACGATCCTCTAAGCCCTTAGTCTTGGTGAGTACGGATGCGGAAAAGGCCTTCGACAGGGTCAGTTGGCACTTTATGTCGCGGACCCTGTCGAAGTTTGGCCTCCCAGATCAGTTTGTTAACGCCATTTTCACTTTATATTCGGCCCCCTCTGCCATGGTCAAAGTCAATGGAGCACTATCCCCACCATTTCGCATCACCAATGGAACGAGGCAAGGATGTCCCCTCTCTCCTGCATTATTCATATTAGTGATGGAGACCCTTTTATGTACAATTAGAGCGGACCCGGGTATCAAAGGCCTTCAGGTGGGCCCCTATACCCATGTTACTGCAGCATTTGAGCAGCGGGTGACCTTTTAGTCATGACCTCCAATCCTAGAGAGGCCTTGCCCAAATTGCTGAATATATTTGAGGATTTTGGATTCGTATCTAATTTTAAAATAAATTATGGGAAATCCATGGCGCTCAACATTTCCTGTCCCCAAACTGTGGTCAACAATCTTAAGCGCAGCACCCCGTTTACCTGGGCCTCCAGAGACATTACGTTTTTGGGGACACATATCTCGGCTACTGTCCAGGATCTAGCCTCCCTCAACTATGTGCCGCTCCTGCAAACTGTCCGCAACCATCTGCAAAATCTGAAACTTCCATTTGTTTCCTGGGTCGGAAGGAAAAATTACCTTAAAACCTTTATCCTCCCCAAATTTTTATATTTGTTGCAATCCCTCCCTATTTGGCTTCCTAACTCATATTTCACAGAAGTCCGCCGAGTGTTCACACGCTTCCTCTGGAATGGCAAATCGCCCCGTATTGCCTATTCTGTCCTCACAGGGGATAGGAGGTTTGGAGGCTTTGGGATGCCAGATGTAAAGTCATATTATACTGCTGTTCAGCTGTGTAGATGTGTGGCTACTCTATTCCGCCATTCTAGCTCCCTTTGCTCACGTCTTGAGTCTGTACTGCTCACCAACCAAGACCAGCTTACTTTATGGGGTGTTAGGCCTTTCTCAGCCAATCACTACGCATCTTCTCCGGTCTGGAAGGGAATGCTGGTAGAGTGGTCCAAAATGGTTCAATCCCATCTATTTAGCTTCCCGAATCCCTGTATGCCTCTTAAATTATTGCAAAGCTACATTCACCCTTCTGTGTCAAACCCCTCTGGGATCTGGTCTAGGCTCGCTGACTTGTCCCTGCGGGATGTCCTTCTCCCAGACGGTAGTTTACACTGGGGTTCCATAATGGACCGCCCTGAGGTTAAAGCTGCACCATTTTTCCATTTGGCAAATTTCAAAAGGGATACTGCGTTATGTACTGGGTCCTTTGCTGGTAGTAGTTCCCCTTCCTGGCTCGAGAGGAAAGTCTTAACTATTAAACCCCCCCTTAGACCACTGTCCCAGATGTATAAGGAAATGCTCTCCTCCTTACCCCCGGAGCTCCGATATGTGACCTCCTGGGAGCGGGAGCTATCTCTGACTCTTACAGAACCGGAGAGAGCCTTTGTCTTAGCCCACTCACACGGCTTCAACCGTTGTGTGAGGATTCAGGAGAATTCCTTTAAGCTCCTCAGCAGATGGTACAAAACGCCTGAATTCTTGCATAAGTTGAACCCAGAAGTTCCTGAACAGTGCTGGAGGTGTGGCATAGAAACTGGCTCCTTGTCACACATCTGGTGGCAATGCCATAAGATCCAATCGTATTGGAAACTGGTAGAGTCACTGATAAATCATATCTGCAAAACCAGGATTGTCCTGGACGCTAAGCTCGTCCTGTTATGGTGCCCTAATAGTACCCTCACTCCCGCCAAGAACAATCTCCCGACGATGCTGATCACAGCAGCTAAGTTACTTATACCCTTTCTATGGAAAGATGACTCCCCTCCGACTCTCCCTATGTGGACCGATAAGGTGGACCAGATATACCGCTTTGAGGAGCTGGCGCATTGGGAAACCAACACACGTCCCCGCTTCTTAAAATTGTGGTCCCCGTGGAGAGCGTATAGGAATTTTACATGACAGAGCAGGTTTCTTCCCTTCCCTGTTCTCCCTACCCCCTCTCCTCCCTAAATGTTCCTTCCCATGTTCCCCCTCCCCCCTCTTGCTGTATATCTCTGACTGATGGCTATAATCGCCTGTTGTGTCTACACGTGACTTGTATGATGGATATTTATTCTTGTGCCTTAATGTCACTGTACTGATGTCATGTGTGGGCATATGGCCTTGAATTTCCTTTAATAAAAAGAAATATGGTTAAGAATATAACTACTATAATACTGCCTCCTATGTATAAGAATATAGCTACTATAATACTGCTCATATGTACAAGGATATACCTACTATAATACTGCTCCTATGTACAAGAATATAACTACTATAATACTGCTCCTATGTACAAGAATATAACTACTATAATACTGCTCCTATGTACAAGAATATAACTACTATAATACTGCCTCCTATGTATAAGAATATAGCTACTATAATACTGCTCATATGTACAAGGATATACAGTCATGTGAAAAAATTAGGACACCCTTTGAAAGCATGTGGTTTTTTGTAACATTTTTAATAAAAGGTTATTTCATCTCCGTTTCAACAATACAGAGAGATTAAAGTAATCCGACTAAACAAAGAAAACTGAAGAAAAGTCTTTTCAAGATCTTCTGTAAATGTCATTCTACAAAAATGCCTATTCTAACTGAGGAAAAAGATAGGACACCCTTGCCCCTAATAGCGAGTGTTACCTCCTTTGGCTGAAATAACTGCAGTGAGACGGTTCTTGTAGCCATCTACCAGTCTTCGACATCGGTCTGAGGAAATTTTACCCCACTCCTCAATGCAGAACTTTTTCAGCTGTGAATGTTTGAGGGGTTTCTTGCACGTACAGCCCTTTTCAAGTCACCCCACAGCATCTCAATGGGATTCAAATCTGGACTTTGACTTGGCCATTCCAGGACTCTCCATTTCTTCTTTTTCAGCCAATCTTTGGTTGATTTACTAGTATGTTTTGGGTCATTGTCATGTTGCATGGTCCAGTTCCGCTTCAGCTTTAATTTTCTAACTGATGGTCTCACATGTTCTTCAAGCACCTTCTGATACACAGTAGAATTCATCGTGGATTCTATGATGGTGAGCTGACCAGGTCCTGCTGCAGCAAAGCAGCCCCAAACCATGACACTTCCACCTCCATGCTTCACAGTTGGTATGAGGTTCTTTTCTTGGAATGCTGTGTTAGGTTTACGCCAAACATGTCCTCTGCTGTTGTGTCCAAATAATTCAATTTTGGACTCATCTGTCCAAAGAACATTATTCCAGAAGTCCTGGTCTTTGTCAACTTTATCAATGGGAAATGTCAGTCTGGCCTCGATGTTTCTCTTGGAAAGCAAAGGTTTCCTCCTTGCACACCTCCCATGCAAGTTAAACTTGTACAGTCTCTTTCTGATTGTAGAGGCATGTACTTCTACATCAACAGTAGCCAGAGCCTGCTGTAGTTCTCGAGATCACACTTTAGGGTTTTTGGAGACCTCTTTTAGCATCTTGCGGTGTGCTCTTGGGGTGAACTTGCTGGGGCGACCAGTCCTGGGCATGTTGGCAGTTGTTTTGAAAGCCCTCCACTTGTAGACTATCTTCCGGACAGTGGAATGGCTGATTTCAAAATCTTTTGAGATCTTTTTAAATCCCTTCCCAGACTCATAGGCTGCTACAATCTTTTTTCTGAAGTCCTCTGACAGCTCTTTTGCTCTCACCATGGTGCTCACTCTCACTTCAACAGTCAGGAGCACACCAAACTAAATGTCTGAGGTTTAAATAGGGCAAGCCTCATTCAACATGCAGAGTAACGATCTACTAATTATGTGCACCTGGTGTGATATACCTGTGTGAGATCTGAGCCAATTTAAGAGGGAATACATGTGAGGGTGTCCTATCTTTTTCCTCAGTTAGAATAGGCATTTTTGTAGAATGACATTTACAGAAGATCTTGAAAAGACTTTTCTTCAGTTTTCTTTGTTTAGTTGGATTACTTTAATCTCTCTGTATTGTTGAAACGGAGATGAAATAACCTTTTATTAAAAATGTTACAAAAAACCACATGCTTTCAAAGGGTGTCCTAATTTTTTCACATGACTGTACCTACTATAATACTGCTCCTATGTACAAGAATATAACTACTGTAATACTGCTCCTATGTACAAGAATATAACTACTATAATACTGCTCTTATGTACAAGAATATAACTACTATAATACTGCTCCTGTGTACAAGAATATAACTACTATAATACTGCCTCCTATGTACAAGAATATAACTACTATAATACTGCTCTTATGTACAAGAATATACCTACTATAATACTGCCTTCTATGTACAAGAATATAACTACTATAATACTGTTCTTATGTACAGAAATATATCTACTATAACACTGCTCCTATGTGCAAGAATATAACTACTATAATACTGCTCTTATGTACAAGAATATAACTACTATAATACTGCCTCCTATGTACAAGAATATAACTACTATAATACTGTTCCTATGTACAAGAATATAACTACTATAACACTGCTCCTATGTGCAAGAATATAACTGCTATAATACTGCTCCTATTTACAAGAATATAACTACTATAATACTAATCCTATTTACAAGAATATAACTACTATAATACTGCCCCTATGTACAAGAATATAACTACTATAATACTGCCTCCTATGTACAAGAATAATACTACTATAATACTGCCTCCTATGTACAAGAATAATACTACTATAATACCGGTCCCAAGAATATGTAGAAGAATATTCTCCTCTGCTCAGGGCTCCATCAGCTTCTAAAGCCTTCTACATTTACAGTATATTGTCCTCTTCTGTTTTTGAAAAGTGACAAGAATCTGATGTTACTCAAGATGCCACTTTATCTCGTCACTGTCCCAACTGTGGCCATATAGTCAGGAGCTCTTGTCAAGTGTCTCCAGATATCACTCACAATGACCTGAATGGTATCTGTCTGGTGCAGCTGTGTATCTCGCCCCTGTGTGAGGCCCACTATATCTCACCACAAGTGACATCACAATCAGCTTCCAGTGTCGATCAAAATCCATGGTCAGGGAGCAGCTTTCCCTCCACATCCAGCTCAGAGCAGCTCTCATAGCTCATTCCAGCGCAGAATGTTATGGTACAAATGTCAGCGCTCTGCTGCGGTTTTCTTGGCTTTTTTTACCCTTATGTTATTAGATTTAACGTACTGGAAATGTATACATTTTCCAAATATATGATGTGAGCGACAATGAGATCTACCTGTATAGTATCTATCTGTCTGTCTGTCTATCTATATATCTATGGGCGTAGCTATAGTAGAAACAGCTGTAATGGGGCCCTAACTCAAAAGGGTCCCACCAATGGGAAGGACTAAAAGACTTTATTGTCAGACCCCCTCAGCATTATTATACTGTACTGTGACACTATATACAGTGGCTGCCGGCTTGGTCTGAGAGAGCGATCTTGATTAGCCACAGGAGTGAGGGTTGCATGGGAGAAAGGGGTTGCAAAGAATTTCCGGAGGTATTCAATTGCTGTGATTTACAGTCATTTCTAGTTACTCCTCTGTAGCCATCTATCTATTAATATCTATCTATCTATCTATCTATCTATCTATCTATATCATATCATATATATATATATATATATATATATATATATTATCTATCTATCTATATATCTAAGAAAAAAAATTAATGGGCAGCACCGCAGTATTCTAGTAAGAATGGAGTGCCAGCGGCTGAAGAGGCAATCCACCAACTATACATAATATTAAAAAAATAAAAATCCACGGGGTATAAAAAACAACAACGTGTGTTCTGGTAAATAAATGCAAATTTTTTGGGATGTGCAGTGGAGCTTTTTTTATTTATCTATCTACTTAGGCTCGGACTGGCCCACCTGGGAGGCGGGAGTTTCCTCGGTGGGCCCCCAGTCTCCTGCGCCTGGAGATAAGACGGAGGAGTAATTATTTACCTTGTTTCTCAGGAGAGATAATTATTGTAGCCACTAGGTGGCAGTATCGCACAGTGATGCAGCCTCCAACTGGTGTACATTGTACAGGAGGCTCCGCAGTATCTTCTAGAATCTAGACTTCTGCAGCTGCTGGCAGTGAAGGAGGAGAGAACATGTCTGGCCATCCTCCTGCGCTCTCTGCTGTCAGGAAACTGTGGTTGCTGGAGAGAAGGATTCCTCTGCGGTGCTAGGCTGATTTCTCAGGTGTGTGACAGTAATGAGCTGTAGGAGACTGTAAGGGAGAAATAGGGGATTTGTTTATAGTAGACTCAGATCTGTGTATGTGTACTGCTTTCTGCAGAGTTCGGAGTACCCTAAGGCAAAGTCCCCACAATGCCTCTGCTTTAGGTGCACCCTCATAAGTGTCCCAGCTCCAGATGCCCCCACTCTAAATGCACCGCTAATATTGCCTCTCTTCCAGTTGCCCGTGCTCCAGGATCCCCACTATTACACTGCCTCAGTTGACCCTAATGCCTCTGTTTCAGTTATGACCCTCCGTTTCTGCCCTTTGCTCACATTGCTCCTCTAGCACCTTTGCTTGGGCTTTGTTAAAGGTTATGACCTGCAAAGGGAGTTGGACTTATGCCCGAAAAAAATTCTGCCCAGTGCGTCACATTCTCCAGTATTGACACGAATGGTTTACATGGCGGCAGTGATCACCTGCAGTCCTATGTAACACCACAGATAACACAGTGATAACTCTCTGAGTACAGATAATGTAGTAGATGTCACCTGCAGTCCTATGTAACACCACAGATAACACAATGATAACTCTCTGAGTACAGATAATGTGGTAGCTGTCACATGCAGTCCTATGTAACACCACAGATAACACAGTGATAACTCTCTGAGTACAGATAATGTAGTAGATGTCACCTGCAGTCCTATGTAACACCACAGATAACACAGTGATAACTATCTGAGTACAGATAATGTAGTAGATGTCACCTGCAGTCCTATGTAACACCACAGATAACACAGTGATAACTCTCTGAGTACAGATAATGTGGTAGCTATCACCTGCAGTCCTATGTAACACCACAGATAACACAGTGATAACTCTCCGAGTACAGATAATGTAGTAGATGTCACCTGCAGTCCTATGTAACTCCATAGATAACACAGTGATAACTCTCTGAGTACAGATAATGTAGTAGATATCACCTGCAGTCCTATGTAACACCACAGATAACACAGTAATAACTCTCTGAGTACAGATAATATAGTAGATATTACCTGCAGTCCTATGTAACACCACAGATAACACAGTGACAACTCTCTGAGTACATATAATGTAGTAGATGTCACCTGCAGTCCTACGTAACAGCACAGATAACACAGTGATAAAACTCTGAGTACAGATAATGTAGTAGATGTCACCTGCAGTCCTATCTAACACCACAGATAACACAGTGATAACTTTCTGAGTACAGATAATGTAGTAGATATCATCTGCAGTCCTACGTAACACCACAGATAACACGGTGATAACTATCTGAGTACAGATGATGCAGTAGATGTCACCTGCAGTCCTATGTAACACCACAGATAACACAGCGATAACTCTCTGAGTACAGATAATGTATTAGATGTCACCTGCAGTCCTATGTAACACCACAGATAACACAGTGATTACTCTCTGAGTACAGATAATGTAGTAGATGTCACCTGCAGTCCTATGTAACACCACAGATAACACAGTGATTACTCTCTGAGTACAGATAATGTGGTAGATGTCACCTGCAGTCCTATGTAACACCACAGATAACACAGTGATTTCTCTCTGAGTACAGATAATGTAGTAGATGTCACCTGCAGTCCTATGTAACACCACAGATAACACAGTGATAACTCTCTGAGTACAGATAATGTAGTAGATGTCACCTGCAGTCCTATGTAACACCATAGATAACACAGTGATAACTCTCTGAGTACAGATAATGTAGTAGATATCACCTGCAGTCCTATGTAACACCATAGATAACACAGTGATAACTCTCTGAGTACAGATAATGTAGTAGATGTCACCTGCAGTCCTATGGAACACCACAGATAACACAGTGATAACTCTCTGAGTACAGACAATGTAGTAGATGGGTGTGAGGCCCCAGAATTCAGAACACGCACAGTGTGACCTCAAGTCTGGGGCCAGGATACGGCAGTGTGGGCCAAATTCTACATCCACCCCCCCCCCCAAAAAAAAAAAAAAACTGATATATGGCTAGACATAACATACATTGCTATAAAATATACAGCAGAATACAGCACCACATACCTGTTATATCCAGTGACATCTCCTGTGATATAGACTTTCCTCAGCATCTTCATTCAGAGATAGGACCGCCATGACACCTTCTTTCAGCTGCGTCTCATCTCTGCAGAGTTTCACTGAAAAATGTTTATATTCCTCCCTTTACTCCTCATCTTCAGATAACAGACCCCCCCCCCCCTGTAGTGCCGATAACTATAGTGCCCTCTGTATAAATATAATATATAATTTTATATATATATATATATATATAATATATGGCCCCTCTGCATTACTATTATAATGCCCCCCTTTGTAAAATGGTCCCATGTAAAATACAACCTTCCCCCTGTCTTCAGCCCCTCCAGCATACAGTCCCATGTAAAATACATCACTCCCAGCCTTCAGCCCCTTCCCATGTAAAATACAAAACTTCCTCTGCCTTGCGCCCCTCCAGCATACAGTCCCATGATAATAATATCACCCTCCCTCTTTTCGCCGCCTGCCTTCAGCCCCTCCAACATACAGTCCCATGTAAATGATATCACCCTCCCTCTCTTCGCCGCCTGCCTTCAGCCCTTCCAGCATACAGTCCCATGTAAGATATAACCTTTCCCCTGCCTTCAGCCCCTCCAGCATACAGTCCCATGTAAGACACATCACTTCCCTGCCTTCAGACCCTCCAGAATACAGTCCCATGTAAGATAGATCACTCCCCCTGCCTTCAGCCCTTCTTGCAAACAGTCCCATGTAAAATACATCACTCCCCCTTCAGCTCCTCTAGCATACAGTCCCATGTAAGATACATCACTCTCCCACCTTCAGCTCCTCCAGCATACAGTCCCATGTAAGATACATCACTCCCCCTGCCTTCAGCCCTTCTTGCAAACAGTCCCATGTAAAATACATCACTCTTCTGCCTTCAGCCCCTCCAGCATATAGTCCCATGTAAGATACAGCCCCCCAGAGGATGACATCTGCTCATCTCTGCTGTCGATATACCAGGCCTCCCAGTATTACCCCTTCATATACCGCCTGCCCACCTGGTCACCCCACACCTAACACTCAGGGAGACAAGTGACTCAGACAGGTTGTGGACGGCCTTAAATGTAGTCGTTAGTATTATAAACGGAATTCTCTTGGCAATGGCTAGTGGGGAGCCAGTGAAGGGAGCGGCAGAGGAGTAACTGGGTGAGAGGTGGATTAACCCGGCAGCGGAGTTGGAGAGATTGGAGGGGTGCTAGGGTGCTAGATGGAAGGCCACATAGGAGGATGTTACAGTAGTCTAGGTGGGAGATGATGAGGGTATGTACAAGAATTTTTTCAGACTCCTGGCTGAGGAATGCACTGATGCGAGAGATACTGTATTTTTGAGTTGGAGGCGGCAGGTGGTGGAAAGGGCTTGGGTGTTTGATCATTTGACATTGATCATTTATCTATCTTCTATCTATTCATCTAATATCTATCTATCTATCTCATATCTATGTATCCATGTATCTATCTAGCTATCTATCACTCTATCTATCTAATCAAATCAAATAAAATCTTTATTGGCAGGACTAAATACATTTTAGCATTGCCAAAGCAAGTGGGAAATAATTGGGTAGGGTTGGGGGTGGGGACAGGTCCAGGGTGGGGGTATAGGACTCCATGGTATATCAGGCTCCTCTCAGTCTATGGCAGGCAGTAATATATTGTGCGGCTATGACCGCTGTGTTCTCCTCTTCCCCCAGCAGTATGGAGAGTCTCTCTTCCTCCTCCATAGAGGTGAAGTCTGGGCAGAGATCAGACAGTCTCCTGAAGTCAGTCTCCCTCACTGCTGAGTATTTGGAGCACCGCAGCAGGAAATGAGCCTCATCCTCCACGGTCTCCTGGTCGCACTGCTGGCACAGTCTGCTCTCCCTGGGCATGTACCTCTGTCGATGACGCCCGGATTCAATGAGCAGGCTGTGGGTGCTCAGTCTGTACCGGCTCCAGATCTGTCGGTCTTTTGGATTGGGGAGTTTCTCCAGATATGGGGCCAGTTTATACTCCCTCTGCAGGCTCTGGTATACTGTCAGCTTCTGGGATGTTCTTATGTCGTTTCTCCAGACCCTAATATACTCCTCTTTTTACTTGTGTATCGTCCTCTGGATGTCGCCCTTTGTCAGGCTATATTGGTTGTTGGCTAGGGCAGGCTGGGTTTGGGTGACTAGTTGCAGGGTGCTTTGTTTTTCTGGGGCTTTTTGGTGTAGCAAGGCTTTGTGATGGTAGGAGCTGGGACTGCTGCTATGAAGATGGGCTCTGAATGATAGCGCCCTCTTCTGGACAGCAAAGTAGAGTGGGAATCTGCCCAGTTCTGCTCGAAAGGCGCTGTTTATCTATCTGTCTCAAAAATGCAAAAAAAAAAAAAGGCGGCACTTGAAGTATTTCATTTATTTTGGGAGGCCTCCTATGGTATCTTGCTATTACACTTCACATGCAGGGTTGGATCAGACAGCACTCCGATGACTTATTAGGCGTACATTGTGTTCATCTCTTGCTCTGTGCTCTCACATCTGCACATGTTGCAGTTACTTCAAGCACCTCTAGGGGACACTGTAATGGTATTAATTTGCAGTTGTCACTCTGTACACGATAACTGTGCAGAACACTGAAATCAGTGACTGAACTGAATGTGACAATGCTGACGATCCTGATATTCTCTGATTCTATTATTATTTATTATTGTAACCAATTTGTAACCAAATGGAAACATTTGCATAACAGAAATGTGGTACTGTCCCTTTAAGCCGTTACAACTGATCTGATCTTTATTCTGGAGAATAGCTGAAGCCCCCAAAACCTCTTCCACATTCCCCCTTTTTTTCTTTGCAAATAAAATTGAGCCCAAAATGTAACAGCGCCCCCGCCTGTGCGACCATCAGCTGCAGAAGACCGCAGCCTTTTAGCTCCACTTTGTTTTCAGTTCAAACAATGTTGTTTAAGTAGGTAGCAGAAGAGGAACAACCACTCTTAATCGGCAATGGAGATGCTTTATGATTAGTGTGAGCCGCAGAGCTCCCCTCATTCTGTAATTTTTCAAATGACCCAAAATGTTAAAAAGTCTCAAATACTGTACACATCAAATTTTTCGACAGATTAGCTGCTCTTTGAGATATATATATATATCTGCTCCTGGATACAAAAGTCCAATTTCTGAGCAAGCGGTGGCCAGAGCGAGCGGGATAACATGATCCTCATATAATGAGTGATTTACTTGCTGCCTTCTCTATTAGATTCTCCATTTCGTCTTCCTCTAGCAATGTCTCTGGGATGAAGCCGAAGTTCATTTGGCCAACTGTCTGCTAACAACACAATGCCTGGGGTGAGATATTGAGTCTTCTGGAAAACTCACAGAAAAATTGTTGATATAAACCAAATTCAGTGTTAATTTGATAAAACATTATATTTCTGAAGGCAAAACGAGGGCAGAATTCCAGACTTGTACACTAAGAGACATGCCCTGATAAAAATGAGACAATGATTGTGAAAAGGATAATAATAAGAAAAAAAAAATCATGCAGCAGAGCTAAGACTGTGTGACATAGCAGAGCTGAGATTGTGTGACATAGCAGAGCTAAGATTGTGTGACATAACAGAGCTGAGATTGTGTGACATAGCAGAGCTAAGATTGTGTGACATAGCAGAGCTGAGATTGTGTGACATAGCAGAGCTGAGATTGTGTGACATAGGAGAGCTGAGATTGTGTGACATAGCAGAGCTGAGATTGTGTGACATAGCAGGGCTGAGATTGTTATATTTCATATTAGCATCACCTTTGAGGTTGGCATCCTGTAAATATTCCCATGTTACAGGTATGGATGGTGAAATGTGCCATGGCTAAGCTTCTGGTGTGATGGAAATTTAGAGAAATAGCCAGGGTTAAAGACAAGGTCCTGATAAGGAAGTGTTGATTTTTTGATTTCTATAGATCTACTGAGCCGTGTGAAGTGATGTCGCTTACTGGGAATTATGCTCAACATACAATATCATCAACACTGGACAAGAAATGGGATCAGAGCACAAGGAAGAGGTTATGTATATGAGGGGTGGGTGACTGGACGGCCAAAAAGATAGATAGATGATAGATAGGAGATCGATTGATACATAGATAGATAGATGGATAGATAGATAGATAGAAGATAGATGGATAGGATAGATAGACGGATGGACAGACCGATACATGTATTGAAAATGAAGATAGATAGATAAATGGATAGATAGATAGATAGCTAGATAGATAGATAGATAGATAGATAGATAGATAGATAGGAGATAGATAGGAGATAGATGGATGGATAGATAAATAGATAGATAGGAGATAGATGGATAGATAGATGGATGGATAGATAAATAGATAGATAGATAGATAGATAGGAAATAGATGGATAGATAGACGGGTGGACATACAGACAGATTGATGTATTGAAAATGAAGATAGATAGATAGATATGAGATAGATAGATAGATAGATAGATAGATAGATAGATAGATAGATATGAGATAGATGGATGGATAGATAGATAGGAGATAGATGGATGGACGGACAGACAGATGTATTGAAAATGAAGAACTAAGTAAATAAAGGTGATCAATAAGAGAGGATATTAGATCAATAAATAGATAGATTAAGATAAATAAATATTAGATAGATAAAAAATAGTTGTATGATAGATAACAGAGAGATAGACAGATAAATAGACAAAGAGATAG
The DNA here is from genome assembly GCF_014858855.1 of Bufo gargarizans. Lineage (NCBI taxonomy): Eukaryota > Metazoa > Chordata > Amphibia > Anura > Bufonidae > Bufo > Bufo gargarizans. The sequence goes on along the minus strand of NC_058090.1, from coordinate 12,215,315 downwards.
ACAGACAGATAGAGGTATAGAAAATGAAGAACTAAATAAATAAATTCCATACATAAGAGAAAATATTAGATAGACAGACAGATAAATAGACAGTTGTATAATAGAGAGATGACAGGGAGATATACAGACAGATAGACAGACAGACAGACGGATAGATAAAACATGCATCTGTTTCTATAACATCGCATTGATATATTTCGGTGGATATTCTGTGGCCGCTGTGACAAGGTGAGGCGTGTGCCCCTTCTCTGGATGCCGAGCGCTCGTCGCTGCCCTCGGCACAGCTGCAATGTTCTTCTCTGTGGTTCTTCTTATGAGATGCTCAGCGTGCCTCAGAGATTGACTCCTCGCTCGTATTCTTCTGATATCACATAAGTGATCTATAAAGTAACTGCTTCTGACTGTGAAGCCCAAACTGCCGAAAGTGGCTGCTGCTGCTCCCTGTGACTGCCGCTCACAAATGTAATAACGTCTGAAAAGTGTTTAATGGCTGCATAGTATGGAGGAAACGTGCAGGGTCTGGACACTGTCGTGTACCATGTGCACACGGAAAATATCCCTTGCTTGAACTTGATGAACTTCTGTTTTTTTTTATCTGTATGTAAATAGTAGATGCTACATAATCGTTGTTCTGTCTTCATGTTATTTTTTGCCTTTTATAGGCACATTACAGCGTGCCCTGTTTGTTATGCAAATTACTGCAGTTATCACTTTCTACCACTAGGTGGTGCTCTAGAGAATTGTAAACACCTGTTTGAATCCAAGTGCATAGTGCTTTGAACAGTTCATGGACATAGCTCGCTTTAACAGCGCACCATGTGGCATGTCGAGGTATTACAAGCAAGCCACAGTTTCATGAAGCTCTATCTCATCCTTTATTGATTGACACTGCTTAAAGTTAACCTTCCACACAATGATTACGAGTAGAATTTGCCAGCCCCTTCCTTGGTTTTATCAATGGTGGTTCTGGAGGTTGGACTCCCACCAGTCAGTAGAGAGTTTTTTTTTTACCGGAGAGGTTTTCATGGGCTACAATATTGATTTCCTATCATTTGGACTGGTCATTAATATCAGATCGGTGGGAATCTTTCAGCATCTCCACCGGCCAAAGCGCCCTGGCCAGTGCCGCCTCCCCTTAATTGTTAATGAGGAACAGCGCCATGGTTTTTGTAATGGCTGTGCCTGGTATTGCAGCCCAAAAACATTCAAGGGAGCTGTGTTACTGGGAACAGCCACTACCAACAGCTGTGTCTGGTAAAAAATGGGGGCTATGGTCCTCCATCGATCATTAGACCCTACTGGTCAGATATCGATCTCAAGAATACACCACAAATTTGGTGGTCCTGGAGAACCTCTATAAGCAAAGGTCCTTCTTCTTCAGGAGCCCTATACTGGCGAGCCCTTACTATTTGCATGCCATTTATGACTCAATAGAACAGTCTGTGAATACTGAGCCTTGCATTTGCAGCATTGATGGTCTTATGGGTAACAAGGGCAAAATTTATTTTATTTTTCAGTCTACCCTTTAGGGATCTTCTTGATGAAATGAACCTTTATAGGTCAAGTCGACACCAGCCCACTGTGCTCCCGCTGCTCGTAGCACTTCTTTCATTTATTGTTGTACTTGGCATGTGCTCCAACAAGTACTCATTAAATGGCAGATAAACAGCACCCACTGCTCCTCCAGATATCATATGCATGGTAGGACAATAGACACCTGAATTCTAATTAAAGTAGAGAGTGACCTGTCTGCGTGGAAGCACGCTTAAATTGAAAGACATTTCACTGAATGCCCACCAGGCTTCTCTTCATCATTTATTAAAAGAACACACAACACATTTTGCATTTAGAAGAGAGCAATTTTCTAATGAAGAATGTGAAAAACAGAATAATTAAACCTTGAACGGCCCCTGAGCCCCATAATATCTTCCATTTAGAAATTGAGCGTAGAAATAGGAGTATTTTGGCCTCTTCAGAACATAACATAAGCTTACTGAGGTTCTTAAAGAGCTTGATGTAAGCCTTAAGGGTATATTTAGTTTTTTTTAAGGGATCTTTGGTTTTAAAAAAAAAAACATTGTATGAAAACATTTTGAATTTATAGATTTGGATTCCTCCTTTGGAACCTACATTAAAGAACAAAGAGTGGTTACAAAGAGAGTCTCTCTCACTGGAGGATTAGTCATTTACGTACATTAATCTCAATGGGGTCCATGCAATGTTTCATTTCTCCTGTAGGGGAGCTGTAGGGGAATTAAACACTTTCAGGTTATTCTGAAGTTTAGAAATAGGATTATTTTGGCCTCTTTAGCACTTAATATAAATGTATCGAGCTTCATACAGAGGGATTTTTGGCTGAAAAAAACCCAAAACAAAACTTTTTTATCAAAATATTGTGAGTTTCTAGAGAGGAGTACCTCTTTTAGGACCTACATTAAAGAACAAAGAGCAATTACAAAAAGTGTCTCTCTTGCTGGAGGACCTGGCATTTATATACATTACATTGACAACCCTTCGATCTCAATGAGATGCATGCAATGTTTCATATCTCCTGCAGGGGCACTGTACGGGAACCGAGACCTTTCAGGTTATTTTGAAGTTTAGAAATAGGATTATTTTGGCTTCAGAATTTAACGTAAGCTTATCAAAGTTAATACAGAGGGGGAGGGAAACAAAGAACAAGAAACATTTTATCAAAATATTCTGAGTTTATCGTAGGGGGTACCTCCTTAAGGACCTACATTGAAGAACAAAGAATAGTTACAAAGAGGATCACTCGTGCTGGAGGACCCAGCAGTTGCATACATTATATCAAACGACCTTTGATCTCAATGGGTTCCATGCAATGCATCATATCTTCTGTATGGATGCTGTAGGGGAATTGAACACTTTCCGGTTACTTCGAACATGTTGGGGACCCAATCTTACATAATCAGACAAGAGTTTGACCGGCCACCAGGAGGAGGATCATGTCTTGACATGTTTATAGGCTGCTGACACATAAAAACCCATAAGCTGAACGTTTCAATAAAAATAACACTATATATATTTCATTATTTTAAATAAATCAGTTCATTCTTTTCTCTAGTCGCCTTCTTGTGATAGATTCCAGTACATCTTTACTATAAAAACTTAAATATACTCAACTATACAAATGTTATAGTCCCCAATAAATATTATAGTATATGTAGTAAATAAAAGGGGATCATTTGGGGACTTTTTGTCAGGGATCAGGAACCATATACAACTATGATGCCCCTAGTCATATAATATTATTACTACAAATGTAAAATAAAAATTAATGAAACAAAATAGTTTCTTAAATTAACTTTTCTGGACTTTTGAGAATCTAAAGATGACCATTTACCTCCAGACTTCTCTGTTCTCTTCAAACACCTCTGTCCCCTCCAAACAACTCTGTCCTCTCCAGATACCACTATCTCCATACAGACAACTCTGTCCCCACTAGTAACTACTGCCCCCCCCCCAGACACCTCTGTCCTTTCCAAGTGCCTGTATTCTCTCCAGACAACTCTGTCTTATCCAGACTCCGAGTCAACATCTGTGAACTCTAGACACCTCTGTCCACTTCAGACCCCTCTGTCCCCTCCAAACAATTCTGTCCTCTCCAAGCCTCTCTGCCTTCGGCAGACTCCTCTGTCCTTTTCAAACTCATCTGTCCCCTCCAAACAACTCTGTCTCCTCCAAATAACTCTGTCCTCTCCAGACACCTCTATCTCCATACAGACAACTCTATCCCCACCAGAAACCACTGTGCCATACAGACAACTTTGTCCCCTCTAGACACCTCTATCTTTTCCATTCACCACTATCCTCTTCAGACAGCTCTGTCCCTTCCAGATCTCTATCCCCCCCTGACCTATCTGTCCACTCTAGACCCCTCTATCCCCTCCAGCAAACTTTGTCATCTACAGACACCTCTGTCCCCTACATATCTCTTTGTCCTTTCCAGACCTCTCTGTCCTCTCCAGACTCCTCTGTCCTCTGCAGACCCCTTGCCCTGAAGGGGGTGTTTCAGGGTAGGTTTGGGGTCTGTCTGGAGTTAGGACTTAAATGCCCCAAGTTTACCACCACAAATATGGCTGAGTATGTCTAATATGTGTGGTAGCCCTGGAGTCAAATAGCTCAATAAGACTAGAAAAGGTTTTGTGGCCACCCAATGTGAATGTTTCAGTAAAAATGTACTCGTGAATGGTTCGTCAAGAGAGAACTTAAAATGCCGTATTTGTCTGGAGTGTTTATTTTCACTAAACAGAGCGTCTTTAAGATGCACAGATTCATGAAAATGGTAAATGCTGAAAAATACTTTCTTAGGGAACAGCTTATGCAGTCGCTTTTAAGAAGCAAACTACCAGCTTGTAAAACACCAGATGGCCACGTACCAGCGCAGCATCCTGGTAGCATCAGCAGAAACGTCTTCTAGGGATAAATGCACTGAAGGACATAAAAAACTTTTCTAGTGTGAAATGAGTTGACGTTCATGCAGGATGGAGAAGAGGGAAAAGGGAATTTCAAAATCTCATATTTTTTTCTGAGAAACTGGAACAAACAAAAAATAGCAAATGTCATAGAATGTGGATTGGAAATGTCTAGTGTAGGCAAACCCATTTCAATGGCCCAACTACAGCATGTAGAGGTAATAGAGCAGGTATTCCCAGTCAGGGAGGAGAGCTAAATCTTAAGCTTCTTTCTACCCCAGGTGGCCTGCAAGTGTCCACTAAAACCAATGCACTGATTGTAATCAGGGCCGTATATTGCCATGAGCATTACATTGTGGTTCCTCTGCCAAGGACAGCAATACCCTTTTGATTTTAGTCTGATTTACAGGCTAAAAATCCAGATGTCCCAATTAAGGAGCATTCCAGTGCAACAATTAAAAGTAAATATTTGAAACTATATACAAATGGTCATATTTTAGACTAAGTTCTCCCGTGAGGACTTCTTCAGCTACTTCCTGACTAGTTCTTGTTCCTTGAAAGTAAAATTAGTGTACCATACATTTACACATTGTAACATTTCCTGAAATGTATTCAATGAATTTCCTGTACATGCATGTATGTGAATGAGGACTAAGGTCTATGCAGTAAATGTATATGTAGTGCTTGTAGGCGTGTACTATGAACTGACCCTGTGAGACATCAGGTCCCAGTGCAGTGCAGCACCAACAGAAGACCAAGGAGCAGTGAGTGCCAAAAGAGCATGCCACCCAGGGCAGATACATTGTTTCATTTATTTTACTGTTTGATCTGAGGTCTAATGAAGATTGGAGGTCTGACCAGGGGGCGGTTCTGATCAGAAGTCTGACAAAAATGGGGGTCTGATTAAGGGGTCTGATCTAAGGTTTAAGAAAGATTGGGGTCTGATCTGAGGTCTGAAAAATATTGAAGGTCTGATTGGGAGTTATGATAAAGGTCTGATAAAGATTGGGGGTCTGATAGAGATTGGTTGTTCTAAACTGAAGTTTGATGAAAATTGGTGGTCTGATTTAGTGGTCTAATGAAGATTAGGGGTCTGTTCTGAGATCTGATGAAGATTAGGGGTCTGATCTGAGGTCGGATGAAGGTTGTAGGTATGATCTGAGGTATGACAAAGGTTGGAGGTCTGACCTGAGGTTTGATGAAGACTGGGGGTCTAATCTGAGGTGTGATGACGATTCAGGGTTTGATCTGAGGTCTGATCAAAACTTTTTTTTTCTTATTTCACTCCTCTAAAATCTAGGAATGTCTTATGATAAGGTGTGTCTTATAAAGAGAAAAATAGAGTATATCATTTTAGACACCTCCCATAAATAAATCCATTTCAAAACCAATACCCCAAGCAAATAAGTGTGCTGAAAGCAAAAAGAAATGTCAAAACTGAATGACAATATGACATGTGATCCATACATGGTGCCTACTGGAAAATTTGGTGCTGTGTCTGTAGGTATAATACTAGTGAAATCAAGGTAGACAATGATTCTAGATATAACGAAGAAAATTAGTAAAAAAAAATATATTTAAAAATCCTAATACGCTATGTTGACATTGCATTTTTTTTGTCCATTTAGCACATAGGATGGGAAAAAATCCCAATGTACTGTACATGCTAAATATGTGAATAGGGTTTCATTAACTGGATGGAAGTCAAAAAAGTGTCCTTTTGGCCTTCATCTGTCCATATACATTAGAATACTACCAAAAAAGCAGTATGGAATAGAGTAGTGGACTGCACTATTCCATACAGTGACATGCAATATAAAACATATGCCAATAAACACATGATTACACTATTTGGCTTTTATCAAAGGCATCTGTTTAGTTGAATCAACATCTATTGATTCTATTGATCTATATTATCTTCAAGCTGTCAAATAATAGTATACAATGATAATAATAATAATAATAATAATAATAATAAATTAATAATTATAAACTACTAAACTAATCATTAAAAAAATGACAGTGATAATTAAAATACTACAAATAATAAACATAGTAAAATAAAAGTAATAATCATTATCAAAGTATGAAAAATATAAAAACAGAAAATAATAAAGCAAGAATCATAATAAAAATCATACAAAAAAAAAATCATAGGAGAAGTAAAATAACAGTGATGCTGATGATACTACAACTAATGATAATCATAGTAAAATAGTAATAGTAACGATTATCGTCATCATTGTAATCATAAAAAGCATAACAATCACAAACAATACACTGTATAATTATGATATACTGTCTAATAATACAGTGTTTTGACATTTAAAAAAAATATATACTTAAAATATATAAAATAAGAGATACAGAAACGACATAAAATAGTGAATAGTAATTAGCTCGGTTTGCTGAAATAATTGCTCCCCAGCTAGAAACTTGATTGAACGTTCCTAAATCCACCTGATGAGCAGTGTACAAGCTGAAAGGCAAAATAAGACTTGATTTACAAAATGAGATAGGTAGATTAGATGATGCACATTGCTAGTGGCACGTGCCAGCTCTGGGTTTGCAGGAAGCTAAAGGAGAATAAGTAACAATGTTGACACACGGGGACATTATACACTGCTTATATCATTATGTTTTGCCGCATTACGTTGCTTTTTTTTACCTCCTTTCAAGCAAAATGACTTGTTTCCCCTGTGTCATTGTGAATCTAACTTTAGAGCTGAGTGAGGAATAGCAATAAAATGAAAAAATAAATAAAAATAATAATAATAATAATAATGTATTTCCTATGTGTTTCTGATGTGTAAGCCATAAAACCACAATGCCAAACCATGACAGTGTGCAGTACAGAGATCCTAGATAGATAGAACACACCAGCACTATCACAAAAAAATGAGAAAATGTGTGCAATTTCTCCCTAACTGTTGGTTTATAGTCCACAAAATCCACTTAAAGAATGAGGCAGCACTCCAATGTAGGTAAGAGGGTGTTGAACTATCACCCTTTTACATACATTGGAGTGCTGCCTCATTCTTCAAGTAGATAGAGAGAAATACTGATAGATCCTAGTTCCCAAGGGCACCAAAGGGCAATTGACAGGGCAGAATCTTGTGACACAAAGGAATGATGTCCTTCATTCTACCCACCAGTCCAATGTGTCTTGCTTCATACAAATGAAAGGAAAGTCATCCAAACCCCATCAAATTAGGTGAGATCTGACAATACATATCTCCCCTGATGGCTGAGGAAAAAAGTTGGAAGTTAACTTGCCAAATCCTTTGTCCCACAGGAGATAATCAGCAGATAGACAGATAGTAGGGATAAGCAAATCGATTCCACTGGTTCAGATTTTGTTCTGAATTTCCCAAAAATGTCAGAGTCTAACACATTTTTGTTAGAGACAGACAGATAGAGAAAAATAGATGGTAATATACGTAGTACATGTGCACAGTTTTGTAGGCCAGGCAGACCTCCTCTGGGTTTCTGAGAAATATATGCAAATTAGCTTTCCTAAGCCTATCTGATGCCTGTGCTAATTTTAATATAATTTTCCCAGAAACCCAGAGGAGCATTGAATAGCTTACTCTTCATGCCTACTAGGTGCCCTCCATAAGGTGAAGTAGTACCCTAACCAAGGTCACAAACTTTATTTGCCCAGCTCTATTGAAGGGTAGTTACCCAGAAGGAGCTCCTGGTATGAGACAGTTTTTCTTTCCTTTTGAAAAGCAGATTACCTTTATCCAAGCACCGCAAGGGATAAAAATCTTATTATGAAAAAGCACTGAACAATTTGAGGCCGCCTGGATAAGTAAAAATATACACTCTGGAGATAAGCAAATAACTTCAATCAATTTGGAATTCATTCTGAATTTTCAAAATATAATTGGATTTTATCAAACCAACAGATCTTTCAATTCATTTCAGACAAATCAAGAGAGAGATCTGGTCTTGATAAACATGTGCAATTCAGCTTTCATTTCAAAAGGATTTAAAAAAAATCTTCAGTGTTTCACAACTGCAGCCTAGCCTTTCAATCGTTGCTCAGCCTTTTGAACAGATTTAAATAGCATAACTACAAAAATGGCTATGCCAGCCTCACTTCTGCATCTAGCTCTTTCAAAAACAAAGCCCTGTATAATAGCAGAACAGATCAAATCAGCTTTTCTAGTTAAGAGGCCTTGGGGGGACCTCTGGGTGGGTACTATTTCTATTATGGAGACTAATATGTGTGATGCCTATTGTAAGCTAGGCAATGCTCCTCTTGGTTTCTGGGAAAAAAATATAGGCATGTCTAGCATCAGACTGAATTATCTTACTTATCCTTTTTGTCAGAAAAGATAATTAGAATATTTTTTCCCAAACGATATGCAAATTTGCTTTCCTGACCAAAAAACAAACAAAAAAACTTTTATTAAGGCAACACATTTAGTTGGTAGAATGCTAAAGTTGCTATTCCCGGGATGAAACACATTACTTACTTTTTTACATAATTGCTTTCCTTTCCTTACCCATGAGCGCCCCTGCTCCATGCCTGCCGATCCCTGGAGCCAGCTGCTGCTGCCATGACTATGATTCTCTCACTACTACAGGATAGCACAACCACTCCAGTTGAGCATTCTGAATATATCTCATGCGTGTTCTCTGCATCTTAATGATCTTGTGGTATCCATGCATCCTGGTGGGTCTTTTTCCTTGTTCACAAGTTGAAGATAGGACATTCTGAGGACTCGTTAGTCATATGATCAGCATGAGGAGCCAAGACTAACTCAATGAAGATTATAGTAAACTATCCCATCAGCTCGAGAGTAGAGCAAAGTTGGCCAAGAGTCGTAACTTTGAGCTCCATGGTGATATTTCCCATCCTATCCCCCCATAAAGACCTCTGCATTTTTGCGAATCACCCTTAATTCATTACGGAAGTCCAAACTTAGTCAGCATTCCGTGTAAGGCTGCATGCAATTAAGAGTCAGCCACAGAAGATAAAGGTTCACATGGAAGAAACAAAGTTTGAGAAATGACTTAATTAAAATGTTCTTTATCTTCATCATGATTTAGCAGGCATTGATTATCATAAGGCGGAACGCCGCAGGGCAGGGGACTGGATCCAGGCTGCTACTTCATTATCAGTTCGGCTGTGCACAATGAAAATAAATAGCTATTTACCAGACTAATATCCAATTAGATTTATTTAGTTGAGTCTCGGTGTACGGGTGAGTTTGGGTTTTGGGTGGGTGTGGGGGGGGGGGGGAGTAACTTGGGCTGCTTTTTCTTTGTGAATATTTTACTGTTTGCTGAAATTTATTGTTGTTTTTTATAATGGAGATAAAATAGATACAAGCGTCTATTATCTTGGATTTTATGTACAGCTGGAGAAGGATTCGCTGCCAAAACTTCTGCCAAAATGGATCTTTTTATTGAAAGACTGATGGGAGCGAAGCTGAGGCAGATAACAGATGTGATAATGCAGTAGATTCACCCTGTCCCCTTTAATCCATGTGAATTATGTTGCTCTTATGTTTAAGACAAAGTCAAAACTGGAGGCTTTTTGTCTCCTTAGCCCTAGTGCAACAGTATTTTACTTGGCTATTACGTACCAATCTTATTGTTTTCAGTTCCCCATGGTCCCTGAGAGCACTGTGTAGTAGTATTATTGGGTTACTATCTGCTGGTATTATCATTTTCAGGTCCCTGTGGTCACTAAGAGCTAGTGTTGATCACGAATATTCGAATTGCAAATTTTTATTGCGAATATCAGCACTTCGAGAATTTGCAAATATTTAGAATATAGTGATATACACTCACCTAAAGAATTATTAGGAACACCTGTTCTATTTCTCATTAATGCGATTATCTAGTCAACCAATCACATGGCAGTTGCTTCAATGCATGTAGGGTTGTGGTCCTGGTCAAGACAATCTCCTGAACTCCAAACTGAATGTCAGAATGGGAAAGAAAGGTGGGCTACAACAGCAGAAGACCCCACCGGGTACCACTCATCTCCACTACAAATAGGAAAAAGAGGCTACAATTTGCACGAGCTCACCAAAATTGGACTGTTGAAGACTGGAAAAATTTTGCCTGGTCTGATGAGTCTCGATTTCTGTTGAGACATTCAAATGGTAGAGTCCGAATTTGGCGTAAACAGAATGAGAACATGTATCCATCATGCCTTGTTACCACTGTGCAGGCTGGTGATGGTGGTGTAATGGTGTGGGGGTGTTTTCTGGGCACACTTTAGGCCCCTTAGTGCCAATTGGCCATCGTTTAAATGCCACGGGCTACCTGAGCATTGTTTCTGACCATGTCGATCCCTTCATGACCACCATGCACCCATCCTCTGATGGTTACTCACAAAGCTCGAATCATTTCAAAATGGTTTCTTGAACATGACAATGAGTTCACTGCACTAAAATGGCCCCACAGTCACCAGATCTCAACCCAATAGAGCATCTTTGGGATGTGGTGGAACGGGAGCTTCGTGCCCTGGATGTGCATCCCTCAAATCTCCATCAACTGCAAGATGCTATCCTATCAATATGGGCCAACATTTCTAAAGAATGCTATCAGAACCTTGTTGAATCAATGCCACGTATAATTAAGGCAGTTCTGAAGGCAAAAGGGGGTCCAACACGTATTATTTAACTACTGCCAATATTATCATTTTGAGGTCCCTATTGCCACGGTGAGCACTGCGTAGCAGTATTATTTGCTCTCTGTACATCAGTTTTGTCATTTAGGCTCTCTACTATTGTGTATTAGCACAGTAGTATGACATGTATCATTTATGCAGTACCAGGGGTGGACACAGACAGCGGAGGACCCCTGTGCAAAGAATTTCCCCCAAAGCATACATACAGACATAAACATAAGCCATAGGCAAGGGTTTATACATAGTGATGTGTGGCAGCAGAAGGCACACCAAATTGTCGGCTCCCCCGATCCTGCAGGGCAGGGGTGGATTAAGTGCATGATGGGCCTGGTGCTGTCTACCCAACCTGACCCCTCCCTCCATTTAACCCTGACTTCTGTATGAAGAGGCTGCGGTGCTTTGTGAGTGCTGCGGCCTCTTCCTAGGCTATACCGTATGACGTCACATTCATCAGTAACGTGGCCGAGGCGCAGCTCAGTCCCATCTGAGTGAATGTGGCTGAGCTGCAATATTAAGCACAGTGCTATGAAGAGGACAGCCCAGTGCTTGGTAAGGAGCAAAGAGGCCGCGGCCGTCACTGGAAAACCGCAGTCTCCTCAAACAGCTGATCAGTGGGGGGGCCAGGAGTCCGACCCCCTCCAATCTCATATTGATGACCTATCCCGAGGACAGGCCATCAATATGTAAATCTCGGAGAACCCTTTTACCTTAAGTTATCTGTAGTGTAACCTAGGACTACAGATACTATCTACTGCATTATCCGTACACAGGAAGTTATCACTGTTATCTGAGGTGTTACATAGGACTGCAGGTGACATCTACTACATTATCTGTACTCAGAGAGTTATCACTGTGTTATCTGTAGTGTTACATAGGACTGCAGGTAATATCTACTACATTATCCGTACACAGGAAGTTATCACTGTGTTTTCTGAGGTGTTACATAGGACTGCAGGTGACATCTACTACATTATACGTACACAGGAAGTTATCACTGTTATCTCTGGTGTTACATAGGACTGCAGGTGACATCTATTACATTCTCTGTACTCAGAGAGTTATCACTTTGTTATCTGTGGTGTTACATAGGACTGCAGGTGACATCTACTACATTATCTGTACTCAGAGAGAGTTATCACTGTGTTATCTGTAGTGTTACCTAGGACTGCAGGTACTATCTACTACATTATCTGTAATCAGAGAGTTATCACTGTTTTCTGAGGTGTTACATAGGACTGCAGGTACTATCTACAACATTATCCGTACACAGGAAGTTATCACTGTTATCTGTGGTGTAACATAGGACTGCAGGTACTATCTACTACATTATCTGTAATCAGAGAGTTATCACTGTGTTATCTGTAGTGTTACCTAGGACTGCAGGTACTATCTACTACATTGTCCGTACACAGGAAGTTGTCACTGTTTTCTTAGGTGTTACATAGGACTGCAGGTGACATCTACTACATTATCTGTACTCAGAGAGATATCACTGTGTTATCTGTGGTGTTGCATAGGACTGCAGGTACTATCTACTACATTATCTGTAATCAGAGTGTTATCACTGTGTTATCTGTAGTGTTACCTAGGACTGCAGGTACTATCTACTACATTGTCCGTACACAGGAAGTTGTCACTGTTTTCGTAGGTGTTACATAGGACTGCAGGTGACATCTACTACATTATCTGTACTCAGAGAGATATCACTGTGTTATCTGTGGTGTTGCATAGGACTGCAGGTACTATCTACTACATTATCTGTAATCAGAGAGTTATCACTGTGTTATCTGTAGTGTTACCTAGGACTGCAGGTACTATCTACTACATTGGCCGTACACAGGAAGTTGTCACTGTTTTCTTAGGTGTTACATAGGACTGCAGGTGACATCTACTACATTATCTGTACTCAGAGAGTTATCACTGTGTTATCTGTAGTGTTACATAGGACTGCAGGTGATATCTACTACATTATCCGTACACAGGAAGTTATCACTGTGTTTTCTGAGGTGTTACATAGGACTGCAGGTGACATCTACTACATTATACGTACACAGGAAGTTATCACTGTTATCTCTGGTGTTACATAGGACTGCAGGTGACATCTATTACATGCTCTGTACTCAGAGAGTTATCACTTTGTTATCTGTGGTGTTACATAGGACTGCAGGTGACATCTACTACATTATCTGTACTCAGAGAGAGTTATCACTGTGTTATCTGTAGTGTTACCTAGGACTGCAGGTACTATCTACTACATTATCTGTAATCAGAGAGTTATCACTGTTTTCTGAGGTGTTACATAGGACTGCAGGTACTATCTACAACATTATCCGTACACAGGAAGTTATCACTGTTATCTGTGGTGTAACATAGGACTGCAGGTACTATCTACTACATTATCTGTAATCAGAGAGTTATCACTGTGTTATCTGTAGTGTTACCTAGGACTGCAGGTACTATCTACTACATTGTCCGTACACAGGAAGTTGTCACTGTTTTCTTAGTTGTTACATAGGACTGCAGGTGACATCTACTACATTATCTGTACTCAGAGAGATATCACTGTGTTATCTGTGGTGTTGCATAGGACTGCAGGTACTATCTACTACATTATCTGTAATCAGAGAGTTATCACTGTGTTATCTGTAGTGTTACCTAGGACTGCAGGTACTATCTACTACATTGGCCGTACACAGGAAGTTGTCACTGTTTTCTTAGGTGTTACATAGGACTGCAGGTGACATCTACTACATTATCTGTACTCAGAGACTTATCACTGTGTTATCTGTGGTGTTACGTAGGACTGCGGGTGACTGTTAATACATTAAGGGTACTCAGAGATTTAGCACTGTGTTCCAGTGTCTGTGGCGTTACATGGGACTGCAGGTGACATCTACTATATTATCTATACACAGAAAGTTATCACTGTTATCTGGGGTGTTACATGGGACTGCAGGTGATATCTACTGCATTATTTGTACTCAGAGTCTCTGAGCACAGATAATGTAGTAGATTTCACCTGCAGTCCTATGTAACATCAGAGATATTGGAACACAGTGATAACTCTCTGAGTACAGACAATGCAGTAAAGGTCACCTGCAGTCCTATGTAACACCATGGATAACACATCGAAAACTCTCTGAAAACTGATAATGTAGTTGATATAAATAAATAAAATGTCCCTATACACTGCCCCAGTAGATGCCCCCATAATGTGCCAGTGTTAAAAGCTGCTATATAGTGCCCCCATAGTGCACCCAACAGCATTGTGCCAACCCTCCCCCCGCTAATTCTTACCTCCATGCTTTTTGCAGCGATGCGATGCAGGCCTCTTCCAGTCTGTGTCCTGTGCTGTATGCTTCGCGATGAAACGCCTCCTCCCGAGGACGGCGATACAGTTGGATATAGAGAGATGAGTTCTTCCTCAATGAACAACTTATGGGGGCTTAGAATGGGCCCCCTCCAACACTGGGCCCCTGGGCAGCTGTACCAGCCCCTATGCACTACTATTTGGCACCATAGGTTTTGATTATTTGAACAATCTGTGGTGAGGATAAGGGGGCTCACACGCCATGTTGTTTTAGGATGATGAGTTTAGTATGATGTTAGTAATATTATTGATAGTGTTGTGCGCGAATATTCGAATAGTGAATATTAATCGTGAATATCGGCACTTCGAAAATTCACGAATATTTAGAATATAGTGATACTGTATATATTCGTAATTTCAAATATTCTAGATTTGTTTTTCATCAGTAACCTCCCTTCTTGCTTGTGGGCCAATGAGAAGGCTGCAGTGTCTTTGTCTGAGCTTAGCAACATCCCTAGCAACCAATAGGAAAGCTGCCTACCCCTTCCTATATAAGAACCTCCCCAGCAGCCCTTGTGTGCAGTATTTTGCAGATCTTAGAGATAGCAGTGTTATTACTGTGCTCTGTGCTTTCCTGTGTCATTACATTAGATAGTTAGCTTATATATATAATACAGATAGTTAGTGGGAGATAGTCAGTGTAGGCTAGATAGTGATATAGTGTAGCTGGTAGGTTCCAGTGCAGGGTGTTAGGTAGTGTGATAGGGATTACTGTTTCCCTGCTGTCCATACATACATGCTACAGACACAGTGCTGTGAGGTCACAACAATACATAGAGCATCAATCAGTATCTATTCAGACCTGATAAAATGTGAAGTTGCTCGTATTGCACCAAAATATTCGCATCATTAGAGCCGATTTGGCAATCGCAAATATTTTGGAGCACTTTATCTGCATATAAAGCTGTTGTAATGTTCTGCCGTGCCAACCATTTTCTCCAGTCTCAGGAAACAATAGCAGCTTGAAAAATGTAGCTATAGTGACCCACACCTGTATTGCGCGCGCATTACGCGAATATTACATTGCCGACTTTTCACGATCAAGAAAATAATCTCGAATTAGCGAATATATGACGAATATTCTACCAAATATTCACGAAATGTCGCAAATTTGAATACTGCCCCTGCCGCTCATC
Source organism: Bufo gargarizans (assembly GCF_014858855.1). Classification (NCBI taxonomy): domain Eukaryota; kingdom Metazoa; phylum Chordata; class Amphibia; order Anura; family Bufonidae; genus Bufo; species Bufo gargarizans. The sequence goes on along the minus strand of NC_058090.1, from coordinate 12,199,715 downwards.
ACTAATTATTGAACCACTGTACGGCACATCTGTGTGGGCAGCACATTGTAGCGGCATGAGGACAAAATATTGGGTTATCGACTTTGTTCTTCAAGGTGCTATATGGTGGTATTTCTGTAGATGATGGCAGTTTTTGGTGCCTTATGTGATTCTGTATGGAAGCATTATCTGGGCACTGTGTGGTAAGAATGAAGGGGAACCTGGCGCCATGTTGTCCAGCATCCATGCAGTGGGCACATTTATGATATATATGTTCCTACCGCTCTGCTATGTGTCAAAATTTCCCTTTTAGGAGTCATTAGGATTTTTTAAGGCTTAGGGTACTTTCACACTAGTGGAAGGGGAGTCCGGCAGGCTTTTCCGGCGGGTGAACAGCCTGCCACATCCGTCCTGCCGCTAGTGCATCTGTGCCCCCGGACTGCAGCACGGTCCCCATTGACTATAATGGGGGCGGGGGCGGAGTTCCAGCGGCAGCATGGCATGCAGTACTTTTAGTACGGCGTGCGCTGCCGTGCTGCCGCCAGAACTCCGCCCCCGCCCCATTATAGTCAATTAGGAAGGAGCGGCAGTCCGGGGGCACACGTGAACTAGCGGCAGGACGGATCCGACAGGCTGTTCACCCGCCGGAACAGCCTGCCGTACTCACCTGCCGCTAATGTGAAACTAGCCTTACCCCTATAAAAGGAAGGATTCCGCATCGTATGGATATGGGTCACCCTGACTGGGCCCTTGCTGCCGCCTAGTTATTCAGGAGACCTTTTTGAATCTATTTTGTAGCACAGATCGTTTTTCTAGATGCCACCCTGATTGACTCAGGAGAACAAAGTCGAAACAGATGTACCGTCTAGAGGAGCAGATTGTCTGCCTCAAACGTTCCGTTTCATTAAGCACAAAGTTGATGCATTATTTTTTATAGTCATTCATTGATGTCTGCGCCTTTTGGGAAAGAGAAGAGCTGCGTTTTCCTGGTTTTGTAGATGAAACGTGGGGATTAAAATCTGGTTATGATGAATTTTTCTGTTAAGAATCAAGGGAGGAATTGAGCTTCCAAATATGTACAGCTGTTTTTTATATAAAAAATGGTGTAGTTTCATTGAGCGTAGATTACATTTTGTTTATCTATTATCTATCTATTATCTATCCAGGAGCCAACGTGGCCACCACACAAGTCCTCAGGACGCGGATACAGTTGAGCACAATGGTAAAGCAGGGAGCCGTCAGCTCCTTGCTCCAACATTCATCCTGCGACCAGCGGTGGGGTGCTGGCAGGACTGTTGAAATGACATCATCAAGTTATGCCAACTGCCAGACAAACCAGAGCAGATTTTGGGTTAGGTCAATATTAATTTTGGAGATTCTAAAGGGGCACCATATTGTGTAGAGTACATATAAGGACTAAGGAGGCACCATATTGTGTTGGGGGCACATAAGGGGGCACCATATTGTGTTGGGGGCACATAAGGGGGCACCATATTGTGTTGGGGGCACATAAGGGGGTACCATATTGTGTTTGTGACAAATAAGACGCACCCTATTGTGTTGAGGGCACAAAAGGGGGGTCAACATATTGTGTTGGGAGTGAACAAAGGGACATCATAATCTGTGATGGGCACATAAAGGGGTACCATATTGTGTTTGTGACAAATACAGAGCACCCTATTGTGTTGAGGGGATAAAAGGGGTCACCCTATTGTCTTGGGGATTCATAACGGACATTACTCTGTGTTGGGGGCACATAAAGGGGTATCAGCCTGTGTTGGGAGTGCACAAAGGGACATCATAATCTGTGATGGGCACATAAAGCTCATTACACTGTGTGGGGGCACATAGAGGGTCACCATATTAGCGGTGTAATGGTGCAGAGATTTGCAGTGTGACAGGGGCCCCCACTTTGTTTTGGGACACAGAAAGCTAAATCTGCCCCTGTATCTATCTACCCATGTGTACATTACATATGCGTCTTACAACTATGACCTACACAGGTCAGATGTCTGTTGACATCATGTTATGTTCCTATGCTTGTCATACATGACAGGAAGCAGTGTATATGTATAGGGTTCCGCTCCCCAGAGGGAGGCCAAAAGAGATGTTGTTTTTTTTTTTTTACTATATAGAAAAGCTTAGTAGAAAATGCATTTCCATGCAGAGGCATCCCACAAAAAACAAATACAGTGGTATATTTTTAAAATAAAATTTGCAATGAATTCTATGGATGGTGCAGCCTTCCATCAGAGGTATGCAGCATTTGTCGTACATGTCAAATGGCGGCTGACTATATGATATGAACCTCCACTACTACATCTGTAGCAGTCTTTAACTTGACACTCTTAGCATGTTATATCTGCAGATATAATGCACATGTGGAGGATTCCAGGTTTCTGGAGCATATACCTATCATACATTATGCAGAATTGTAATGAGGTCCCGAAAGACCAGATTTATCTTCCGGCAAACAAGGCCGCTCTGAAGCTGCATCATAAAAGATAAATATCCCTTCTCTTAAACTTGTTGGTGTTGACTTCTGAGAATACAACAAAAACATCAAGGGAAATGGAGAAGTAGCGCAGTGAATACCATCATACAGTGCCCAAATAAAACCAACATACGGTGACAGTGCCTCATGTATGGTGCTTGGCTGTCTCCAGAAGTCCCACAGATAGGGATGAGCGAACTCGAACTGTATAGTTCGGGTTCGTACCGAATTTTGGGGTGTCCGTGACACGGACCCGAACCCGGACATTTTCGTAAAAGTCCGGGTTCGGGTTCGGTGTTCGTCGCTTTCTTCGCGCTTTTGTGACGCTTTCTTGGCGCTTTTTGAAAGGCTGCAAAGCAGCCAATCAACAAGCGTCATACTACTTGCCCCAAGAGGCCATCACAGCCATGCCTACTATTGGCATGGCTGTGATTGGCCAGAGCACCATGTGACCCAGCCTCTATTTAAGCTGGAGTCACATAGCGCCGCCCGTCACTCTGCTCTGATTAGCGTAGGGAGAGGTTGCGGCTGCGACAGTAGGGCGAGATTAGGCAGATTAACTCCTCCAAAGGACTTGATTAACTGATCGATCTGCAGCTGTGGATCATTGAGCTGCTGATCCTCAATTGCTCACTGTTTTTAGGCTGCACAGACCGTTTGTCAGTCTCATTTTTCTGGGGTGATCGGCGGCCATTTTGTGTCTTGTGGTGCGCCAGCACAAGCTGCGACCAAGTGCATTTAACCCTCAATGGTGTGGTTGTTTTTTGGCTAAAGCCTACATCAGGGTGAAGCTGTCACACCAAGTGCATTTAACCAGCAATAGTCTGTTTATTTTTTGGCCATATCCCAGTCTAATTCTGTCACTAAATCCATACCGGTCACCCAGCGCCTAAATACTAGGCCTCAAATTTATATCCAGCTAAATCTGTCCCTAGTGCTGTAGCTGGGCGAGTTATTTAGTGTCCGTTCAAGCACATTTCTTGTTCTGGGTTGAAATACAATTCCCAATTTAGCAATTTCATAATTTAGTGGTTCCTGCTATATCAGAGCTATTTGAAATCTATCCCAAAAAGGGTATATAATATTGAAGGTGCACATTGGGTCATTCAGAATAACTTCACACACACCCGCTACTGTGTATTTCCAAGTCTAATTCTGTCACTAAACCCATACCTGTCACCCAGCGCCTAAATACTAGGCCTCAAATTTAAATCCCTCTAAATCTCTCGTTACCACCGCTGTACTGTTGTTGCTGGGCAAGATATTTAGTGTCCGTCAAAGCACATTTTTTGTTCTGGGTTGAAGTACAATTCCCAATTTAGCAATTTCATAATTTAGTGGTTTCTGCTATATCAGAGCTATTTGAAATCTATCCCTAAAAGGGTATATAATATTGAAGGTGCACATAGGGTCATTCAGAATAACTTCACACACACCGCTACTGTGTATTTCCAAGTCTAATTCTGTCACTAAATCCATACCGGTGCACCCAGCGCCTAAATACTAGGCCTCAAATTTAAATCCCTCTAAATCTCTCGTTACCACCGCTGTACTGTTGTTGCTGGGCAAGATATTTAGTGTCCGTCAAAGCACATTTTTTGTTCTGGGTTGAAGTACAATTCCCAATTTAGCAATTTCATAATTTAGTGGTTTCTGCTATATCAGAGCTATTTGAAATCTATCCCTAAAAGGGTATATAATATTGAAGGTGCACATAGGGTCATTCAGAATAACTTCACACACACCGCTTACTGTGCATTTCCAAGTCTAATTCTGTCACTAAATCCATACCGGTGACCCAGCGCCTAAATACTAGGCCTCAAATTTAAATCCCTCTAAATCTCTCGTTACCCACCGCTGTACTGTTGTTGCTGGGCAAGATATTTAGTGTCCGTCAAAGCACATTTTTTGTTCTGGGTTGAAGTACAATTCCCAATTTAGCAATTTCATAATTTAGTGGTTTCTGCTATATCAGAGCTATTTGAAATCTATCCCTAAAAGGGTATATAATATTGAAGGTGCACATAGGGTCATTCAGAATAACTTCACACACACGCTTCTGTGCATTTCCAAGTCTAATTCTGTCACTAAATCCATACCGGTGACCCAGCGCCTAAATACTAGGCCTCAAATTTAAATCCCTCTAAATCTCTCGTTACCCACCGCTGTACTGTTGTTGCTGGGCAAGATATTTAGTGTCCGTCAAAGCACATTTTTTGTTCTGGGTTGAAGTACAATTCCCAATTTAGCAATTTCATAATTTAGTGGTTCCTGCTATATCAGAGCTATTTGAAATCTATCCCTAAAAGGGTATATAATATTGAAGGTGCACATAGGGTCATTCAGAATAACTTCACACACACCGCTACTGTGCATTTCCAAGTCTAATTCTGTCACTAAATCCATACCGGTGACCCAGCGCCTAAATACTAGGCCTCAAATTTAAATCCCTCTAAATCTCTCGTTACCCACCGCTGTACTGTTGTTGCTGGGCAAGATATTTAGTGTCCGTCAAAGCACATTTTTTGTTCTGGGTTGAAGTACAATTCCCAATTTAGCAATTTCATAATTTAGTGGTTTCTGCTATATCAGAGCTATTTGAAATCTATCCCTAAAAGGGTATATAATATTGAAGGTGCACATAGGGTCATTCAGAATAACTTCACACACACGCTTCTGTGCATTTCCAAGTCTAATTCTGTCACTAAATCCATACCGGTGACCCAGCGCCTAAATACTAGGCCTCAAATTTAAATCCCTCTAAATCTCTCGTTACCCACCGCTGTACTGTTGTTGCTGGGCAAGATATTTAGTGTCCGTCAAAGCACATTTTTTGTTCTGGGTTGAAGTACAATTCCCAATTTAGCAATTTCATAATTTAGTGGTTTCTGCTATATCAGAGCTATTTGAAATCTATCCCTAAAAGGGTATATAATATTGAAGGTGCACATAGGGTCATTCAGAATAACTTCACACACACGCTTCTGTGCATTTCCAAGTCTAATTCTGTCACTAAATCCATACCGGTGACCCAGCGCCTAAATACTAGGCCTCAAATTTAAATCCCTCTAAATCTCTCGTTACCCACCGCTGTACTGTTGTTGCTGGGCAAGATATTTAGTGTCCGTCAAAGCACATTTTTTGTTCTGGGTTGAAGTACAATTCCCAATTTAGCAATTTCATAATTTAGTGGTTTCTGCTATATCAGAGCTATTTGAAATCTATCCCTAAAAGGGTATATAATATTGAAGGTGCACATAGGGTCATTCAGAATAACTTCACACACACGCTTCTGTGCATTTCCAAGTCTAATTCTGTCACTAAATCCATACCGGTGACCCAGCGCCTAAATACTAGGCCTCAAATTTAAATCCCTCTAAATCTCTCGTTACCCACCGCTGTACTGTTGTTGCTGGGCAAGATATTTAGTGTCCGTCAAAGCACATTTTTTGTTCTGGGTTGAAGTACAATTCCCAATTTAGCAATTTCATAATTTAGTGGTTTCTGCTATATCAGAGCTATTTGAAATCTATCCCTAAAAGGGTATATAATATTGAAGGTGCACATAGGGTCATTCAGAATAACTTCACACACACGCTTCTGTGCATTTCCAAGTCTAATTCTGTCACTAAATCCATACCGGTGACCCAGCGCCTAAATACTAGGCCTCAAATTTAAATCCCTCTAAATCTCTCGTTACCCACCGCTGTACTGTTGTTGCTGGGCAAGATATTTAGTGTCCGTCAAAGCACATTTTTTGTTCTGGGTTGAAGTACAATTCCCAATTTAGCAATTTCATAATTTAGTGGTTCCTGCTATATCAGAGCTATTTGAAATCTATCCCTAAAAGGGTATATAATATTGAAGGTGCACATTGGGTCATTCAGAATAACTTCACACACACCCGCTACTGTGTATTTCCAAGTCTAATTCTGTCACTAAACCCATACCTGTCACCCAGCGCCTAAATACTAGGCCTCAAATTTAAATCCCTCTAAATCTCTCGTTACCCGCTGTACTGTTGTAGCTGGGAAAGTTATTTAGTGTCCCGTCAAAGCACATTTTTTGTTCTGGGTTGAAGTACAATTCCCAATTTAGCAATTTCATAATTTAGTGGTTCCTGCTATATCAGAGCTATTTGAAATCTATCCCAAAAAGGGTATATAATATTCAAGGTGCACATTGGGTCATTCAGAATAACTTCACACACACGCTTCTGTGCATTTCCAAGTCTAATTCTGTCACTAAATCCATACCGGTCACCCAGCGCCTAAATACTAGGCCTCAAATTTATATCCCGCTGAATTTGAATACAATACATTGGGCCAAATAATATATTTGTTGTTGTGGTGAACCATAACAATGAGAAAAACATCTAGTAAGGGACGCGGACGTGGACATGGTCGTGGTGGTGTTAGTGGACCCTCTGGTGCTGGGAGAGGACGTGGCCGTTCTGCCACATCCACACGTCCTAGTGTACCAACTACCTCAGGTCCCAGTAGCCGCCAGAATTTACAGCGATATATGGTGGGGCCCAATGCCGTTCTAAGGATGGTAAGGCCTGAGCAGGTACAGGCATTAGTCAATTGGGTGGCCGACAGTGGATCCAGCACGTTCACATTATCTCCCACCCAGTCTTCTGCAGAAAGCGCACAGATGGCGCCTGAAAACCAACCCCATCAGTCTGTCACATCACCCCCATGCATACCAGGGAAACTGTCTCAGCCTCAAGTTATGCAGCAGTCTCTTATGCTGTTTGAAGACTCCGCTGGCAGGGTTTCCCAAGGGCATCCACCTAGCCCTTCCCCAGCGGTGAAAGACATAGAATGCACTGACGCACAACCACTTATGTTTCCTGATGATGAGGACATGGGAATACCACCTCAGCATGTCTCTGATGATGACGAAACACAGGTGCCAACTGCTGCGTCTTTCTGCAGTGTGCAGACTGAACAGGAGGTCAGGGATCAAGACTGGGTGGAAGACGATGCAGGGGACGATGAGGTCCTAGACCCCACATGGAATGAAGGTCGTGCCACTGACTTTCACAGTTCGGAGGAAGAGGCAGTGGTGAGACCGAGCCAACAGCGTAGCAAAAGAGGGAGCAGTGGGCAAAAGCAGAACACCCGCCGCCAAGAGACTCCGCCTGCTACTGACCGCCGCCATCTGGGACCGAGCACCCCAAAGGCAGCTTCAAGGAGTTCCCTGGCATGGCACTTCTTCAAACAATGTGCTGACGACAAGACCCGAGTGGTTTGCACGCTGTGCCATCAGAGCCTGAAGCGAGGCATTAACGTTCTGAACCTGAGCACAACCTGCATGACCAGGCACCTGCATGCAAAGCATGAACTGCAGTGGAGTAAACACCTTAAAACCAAGGAAGTCACTCAGGCTCCCCCTGCTACCTCTTCTGCTGCTGCCGCCTCGGCCTATTCTGCTGCTGCCGCCTCGGCCTCTTCCTCCGCCTCTGGAGGAACGTTGGCACCTGCCGCCCAGCAAACAGGGGATGTACCACCAACACCACCACCACCACCTCCGTCACCAAGCGTCTCAACCATGTCACACGCCAGCGTTCAGCTCTCCATCTCACAAACATTTGATAGAAAGCGTAAATTCCCACCTAGCCACCCTCGATCCCTGGCCCTGAATGCCAGCATTTCTAAACTACTGGCCTATGAAATGCTGTCATTTAGGCTGGTGGACACAGACAGCTTCAAACAGCTCATGTCGCTTGCTGTCCCACAGTATGTTGTTCCCAGCCGGCACTACTTCTCCAAGAGAGCCGTGCCTTCCCTGCACAACCAAGTATCCGATAAAATCAAGTGTGCACTGCGCAACGCCATCTGTAGCAAGGTCCACCTAACCACAGATACGTGGACCAGTAAGCACGGCCAGGGACGCTATATCTCCCTAACTGCACACTGGGTAAATGTAGTGGCAGCTGGGCCCCAGGCGGAGAGCTGTTTGGCGCACGTCCTGCCGCCGCCAAGGATCGCAGGGCAACATTCTTTGCCTCCTGTTGCCACCTCCTCCTTCTCGGCTTCCTCCTCCTCTTCTTCCACCTGCTCATCCAGTCAGCCACACACCTTCACCACCAACTTCAGCACAGCCCGGGGTAAACGTCAGCAGGCCATTCTGAAACTCATATGTTTGGGGGACAGGCCCCACACCGCACAGGAGTTGTGGCGGGGTATTGAACAACAGACCGACGAGTGGTTGCTGCCGGTGAGCCTCAAGCCCGGCCTGGTGGTGTGTGATAATGGGCGAAATCTCGTTGCAGCTCTGGGACTAGCCAATTTGACGCACATCCCTTGCTTGGCGCATGTGCTGAATTTGGTGGTGCAGAAGTTCATTCACAACTACCCCGACATGTCAGAGCTGCTGCATAAAGTGCGGGCCGTCTGTTCGCGCTTCCGGCGTTCACATCCTGCCGCTGCTCGCCTGTCTGCGCTACAGCGTAACTTCGGCCTTCCCGCTCACCGCCTCATATGCGACGTGCCCACCAGGTGGAACTCCACCTTGCACATGCTGGACAGACTGTGCGAGCAGCAGCAGGCCATAGTGGAGTTTCAGCTGCAGCACGCACGGGTCAGTCGCACTACAGAACAGCACCACTTCACCACCAATGACTGGGCCTCCATGCGAGACCTGTGTGCCCTGTTGCGCTGTTTCGAGTACTCCACCAACATGGCCAGTGGCGATGACACCGTTATCAGCGTTACAATACCACTTCTATGTCTCCTTGAGAAAACACTTAGGGCGATGATGGAACAGGAGGTGGCCCAGGAGGAGGAGGAGGAGGATGAGGAAGAGGGGTCATTTTTAGCACTTTCAGGCCAGTCTCTTCGAAGTGACTCAGAGGGAGGTTTTTTGCAACAGCAGAGGCCAGGTACAAATGTGGCCAGCCAGGGCCCACTACTGGAGGACGAGGAGGACGAGGATGAGGAGGAGGTGGAGGAGGATGAGGATGAAGCATGGTCACAGCGGGGTGGCACCCAACGCAGCTCGGGTCCATCACTGGTGCGTGGCTGGGGGGAAAGGCAGGACGATGACGATACGCCTCCCACAGAGGACAGCTTGTCCTTACCCCTGGGCAGCCTGGCACACATGAGCGACTACATGCTGCAGTGCCTGCGCAACGACAGCAGAGTTGCCCACATTTTAACCTGTGCGGACTACTGGGTTGCCACCCTGCTGGATCCACGCTACAAAGACAATGTGCCCACCTTACTTCCTGCACTGGAGCGTGATAGGAAGATGCGCGAGTACAAGCGCACGTTGGTAGACGCGCTACTGAGAGCATTCCCAAATGTCACAGGGGAACAAGTGGAAGCCCAAGGCCAAGGCAGAGGAGGAGCAAGAGGTCGCCAAGGCAGCTGTGTCACGGCCAGCTCCTCTGAGGGCAGGGTTAGCATGGCAGAGATGTGGAAAACTTTTGTCAACACGCCACAGCTAACTGCACCACCACCTGATACGCAACGTGTTAGCAGGAGGCAACATTTCACTAACATGGTGGAACAGTACGTGTGCACACCCCTCCACGTACTGACTGATGGTTCGGCCCCATTCAACTTCTGGGTCTCTAAATTGTCCACGTGGCCAGAGCTAGCCTTTTATGCCTTGGAGGTGCTGGCCTGCCCGGCAGCCAGCGTTTTGTCTGAACGTGTATTCAGCACGGCAGGGGGCGTCATTACAGACAAACGCAGCCGCCTGTCTACAGCCAATGTGGACAAGCTGACGTTCATAAAAATGAACCAGGCATGGATCCCACAGGACCTGTCCGTCCCTTGTCCAGATTAGACATTAACTACCTCCCCATAACCATATATTATTGGACTCCAGGGCACTTCCTCATTCAATCCTATTTTTATTTTCATTTTACCATTATATTGCGATGCTACCCAAAGTTGAATGAACCTCTCCTCTGCCTGTGTGCTAGGCCTAAATATATGCCAATGGACTGTTGCAGTGGTGGCTGACATGAAGCCTGATTCTCTGCTATGACATGCAGACTAATTCTCTGCTGACATGAAGCCAGATTGTCTGTTACGGGACCTCTCTCCTCTGCCTGGGTGCTGGGCCTAAATTTATGACAATGGACTGTTGCAGTGGTGGCTGACGTGAAGCCTGATTCTCTGCTATGACATGCAGACTGATTCTCTGCTGACATGAAGCCAGATTCGTCTGTTACGGGACCTCTCTCCTCTGCCTGGGTGCTGGGCCTAAATTTATGACAATGGACTGTTGCAGTGGTGGGTGACGTGAAGCCTGATTCTCTGCTATGACATGCAGACTGATTCTCTGCTGACATGAAGCCAGATTGTCTGTTACGGGACCTCTCTCCTCTGCCTGGGTGCTGGGCCTAAATTTATGACAATGGACTGTTGCAGTGGTGGGTGACGTGAAGCCTGATTCTCTGCTATGATATGAAGACTGATTCTCTGCTGACATGAAGCCAGATTGTCTGTTACGGGACCTCTCTCCTCTGCCTGGGTGCTGGGCCTAAATTATGACAATGGACTGTTGCAGTGGTGGCTGACGTGAAGCCTGATTCTCTGCTATGACATGCAGACTGATTCTCTGCTGACATGAAGCCAGATTGTCTGTTACGGGACCTCTCTCCTCTGCCTGGGTGCTGGGCCTAAATTTATGACAATGGACTGTTGCAGTGGTGGGTGACGTGAAGCCTGATTCTCTGCTATGACATGCAGACTGATTCTCTGCTGACATGAAGCCAGATTGTCTGTTACGGGACCTCTCTCCTCTGCCTGGGTGCTGGGCCTAAATATATGACAATGGACTGTTGCAGTGGTGGCTGACGTGAAGCCTCATTCTCTGCTATGACATGCAGACTGATTCTCTGCTGACATGAAGCCAGATTGTCTGTTACGGGACCTCTCTCCTCTGCCTGGGTGCTGGGCCTAAATTTATGACAATGGACTGTTACAGTGGTGGGTGACGTGAAGCCTGATTCTCTGCTATGACATGAAGACTGATTCTCTGCTGACATGAAGCCAGATTCTCTGTTACGGGACCTCTCTCCTCTGCCTGGGTGCTGGGCCTAAATATTATGACAATGGACTGTTGCAGTGGTGGCTGACGTGAAGCCTGATTCTCTGCTATGACATGCAGACTGATTCTCTGCTGACATGAAGCCAGATTCTCTGTTACGGGACCTCTCTCCTCTGCCTGTGTGTGTGCTGGGCCTAAATATATGCCAATGGACTGTTGCAGTGGTGGCTGACGTGAAGCCTCATTCTCTGCTATGACATGCAGACTAATTCTCTGCTGACATGAAGACAGATTCTCTGTTACGGGACCTCTCTCCTCTGCCTGGGTGCCGGGGCCTAAATATCTGAGAATGGACTGTTCAGTGGTGGCTGACGTGAAGCCT